>NC_092374.1:61220823-61520823 GCF_030028105.1 Mobula birostris | reverse complement strand
AATTCAAGTTCAGTTTGAAACAGGTGAGAGAAAACTGTTTATACTTTAACCAATAAAGGGAAATTAACAACAAAGCTCCTCCAAGAGCACCACAACTTTGCTGTAGTTTGGAGGCTTGCGTGCCTCAGTGACCCAGAGAGCTATGCTGGCTGGAGTCAGGCTCTTGGGAGGGTCATCCATATTAAATAGGTCAAAGGCTAGAGGCCAAACTAAGACTGGTCCACCGGTCCTTCAGGTTCCGGGTTCAGCTCAGGGCTGAACCAAACAGTTATGAAAACAGCAATGAATAATCCTTCTACATCTGTGTGCGACAGTATTCCCATGTTTCCAGCCGGGACTTGCGTGACTGACAGTAACCTGAGAGGAGCTACTGACATGATGAAGGAAGCCATGAACGTCACCAGAGATGGAGGACATTCTTTTTTTCCCTAAACGCAATGGGCAAAAGAAGAAACAACAAAGCTAATGATCAAAGCTACAAACCCAAACCACCCTTTTCAGAGAATTCTAATCACTTTGTCCTAAAGCCTCAGAAACCCCCAAACTGATAATAAATCCATTGTTGGATTGGGCGAGTGTTAAAGTGGGGGACTGAGACTCTTTTTTTCTTTCTCCCTTTCTTATTACATAGTTAGAGCAGTGAGAATGCTAGATATGATAGTGGAAGGCTCCTCTTATGAGATATGGAAAGGGAGGGAGACTTTCAATGTCCCTGACAACTATCTCTGCAAGAAGTGCATCCAGCTGCAACTTCTTACAAACCATGTTAAGGAACTGGAGCTGGAGCAATTTGGTTTGTAAGAACTCTGAATCATTTGGGAGGTTGAGGGCTTGATTGACAGGTGATACAGGGAGGTAGTTACACCTAAGGTGCAAGACACACGGGTAACTGGGTGACCATAAAGAGGGATGAAAAGGGGTTAAGCAGCCAATGCAGGGTACTCCTCTGGCCGTTTCCCTCAACAACAGATATACTGTTGGTGGGATGACATAGCAGAGAAAAGTCACAGTGGTCAGGGCTCTGTGCTTCAGAAGAGAAGGAGGGGAAAAAAAAGTGAGCTATAGTGATTGGAGATCCAATAGTTAAGGGAACAGACACGAGGTTATGTGGACAAGAATGAGACTCCCAGATGGTACGTTGCGCCCAGCAGCCAGAGTCAGGGACAACTCGGATCAAGTCCATAGCATTGTTAAGTGGGACGGTGAGCAGCCAGAGGTTGTAGTCCACATTGGTACAAATGATATGTGTAGGAGGTCCTGCAAAGTGAGTTCAAGCAGTTAGGTGCTAAGTTAAAGGACAGGACCTCTGGAGCTGTGATCTCAGGATTGCAATCATACTGCATGCTAGTGAGGCCACAAATAGGACGATCATGTAGTTTAACATGTGGCTACGGAGGTGGTGCATGAGGGAGGGCTTCAAATTTTTGGATCATTGGGCCCTCTTCCAGGGAAGGTGGGATCTGGACAGGTGGAACAGTTTGCACATGAACAGGAGGGACACTAATATCCTTGCGGGAAGGTTTGCTAGTGCCGCACTGGCGGGGGGGGGGGGGGGTGCGGGAGATTAGTCCTCCTGCAATTCAGGTCCCAGCTATCCAAGTGCTACCTTCCCTGGAGGGCACCCCGATGATCAGCAAATTTGTGGATGACCGCAAACCTGGGGAAGTAGTGGACCGCGAGGAAGAAGGAAGATTACCAAAGCTTGCAGATGCATCTGTAACAGCTGGCAAATGGGTTGAAAAATGGCATATGGAATTTAATGCAGACAAGTGTGAGTTATTGTTCTTTGGGAGGACAAAGCAAGGTTGGACTTTACACAGTGAGTGGTAGGACAATGAGGAACATGGCAGAACAGAAGGATCTCGGAATACAGATCAATAATTCATTGAAAGTGGCATCATAGGTAGAGAGGGTCATAGAGAGAGCTTTTGGCAAATTGGCCATCATAAATCAAAGCACTGAGTGCAGCAGTTGGAAAGTTATGTCGAAGTTGTAGAAGGTTTTGGTGAGGTCTAATTTGGAGCGTTGTGTGGGTTCTGGTCACCTACCTGCAGGACCGGTGTTATAGTGGGGAGAATGCAGGAGATCCGATAAAGGTATACAAAATTATGAGGGGTTAAATGCAAGCAGGCTTTTTCCATTGAGGTTGGGCGAGACTAGGACTAGGCTAAGGGTGAAGGGTGATATGTTTAAGGGAATATTAGGGGGAAGGTTACTCACTCAGAGGTTAGCGAGAGTGTGTAAGGGTGAAGGGTGATATGTTTAAGGGAATATTAGGGGGAGGTTACTCACTCAGAGGTTAGCGAGAGTGTGGAATGAGCTGCCAGCGGATGTGATGGATGAGGATTTGATTTCAATATTTAAAAGAAATTTGGATAGCTACATGAATCAAAGGGAGATGGATGGCTATGGTCTGGATGCAGGTCGATGGGACTTGACAGCATAATAACTTGGCATAGAGTAGATAGCCAAAGGGCCTGTTTTTGTGCTGTTCTGTTCTGAGACTCTAAAATAGAGAAAATGTTGGCTAATATTGAAACCCCTATGATCAACATCTAATAAAGAATATAATTCCAGTCAAAACAAGTTCAGTCTCTAAACAGGAGCTGCCAGTAGAATAAATAATTAAATATTATTCCTGAACAAAATGTATCTTCACTACTGACTTAGGAACAATGGAGTTTAAATGAATGATCATTCATAAGTGATTTTCTGCTGTTAATAATCTTAGAAATTAGCTAAGATTCAAATCTTCAAGTCAGCTTCCCGTTTCCCAAGTGAAAATATTAATTAATATAGTACTATTACTATTATTAAAGATGTTATAGGAGGACACTTAAGAGATAATTCATGTTAATCAGATAAAGTCACAATGATTTTGTGAAAGGGAAGTCATTTTAACTAATTAAAGTTCGTTGAACGTATGTTGTGGATAAAGGGGATTCAACGGATATACTGTAGTTAAGATTTCCAGAAGGCACTTGATAAGGTGCCTCTTCAAAGGATATTGTGAACATAAAGCTCACGGTAGATGGTAACATAATGTCATTAAATGAAGATTGGCTGGCTGACGGTGGAAGGTAACATAATGGCATTAAAAGAAGATTGGCTGGCTGACGGGAAACAGAGCATAAGCATTTTAGTCTTGTGCTGGCTAGCAAAATGTATTGACTGACAAATCACGTGGATCAGTGCTGGAGCCCGAACATTTCACAATTTAATTAACTGATTGATGATAGCACTGAATGTATTTGCTATCAGTGCTGGTTAACTTGTTTCTGTTGGAGGTTAGAAGAACCAGGCTCAAGTTGACTGAACCCTACATGATCCTGAAATGTCTTGAAAGGGTAGATGTGAAGAGGGTGGCTCCTCTTCTGGGAGAATCTAGACAAAAGGTCCTGTTTATAACTAGGAAGTTTTAAACAGAGGAAATGGAATTGATTTTTTTTAATTGTCACAGGCACTAATAGTCTTATAACAGTGGAATAGAAGCTGTCCCTGAGCCCTGTGGTATGTGCTTTCAGGCTTCTGCTTCTACTGCCCAATGTGAGAGGGGAGAAGCAAGAATGTGGGGTCTTTGATTACATTGGCTGCTTTACTGAATCAGCAGGAAATAGAGACAGAGTGCATGGAGGGGAGGCCGGTTTTTGTGATGTGTTAAGCTCTCTGCAGTTTCTTGCAGTTGCCATACCAAACCCTGAAGCATTTAAATAGGATGCTTTCTGTGGTGCATTGATAAAATTGCTAAGGATCAATGGGGACATGCAAATGTTTTAGTCTCCTGAGGAAGAAGAGGCATTACTGAGCTTTCTTGGCTGTTGTGTCTAGTTGGACTAGGACAGGCAATGTTCACTCCTACAAATGTCGAGACCTCAACCCTCTCAATTTCAGCAGTTACTGTAGACAGGAACACATACATTGCTCCCCTTCCTGAAGTCAATGATCAGCTCTTTTGTTGTTTTGCTGACATTGATGGAAAGGTTCTTGTCATAACAGTATGTTACTAAGCTGCCCATTTTCTTTTTGTACTCTGATTTATCGTTATTTGAGATATGCCCACTACAGTCATATCATCTGCAAAGTTGCGGGTGGAATTAGAGCAAATCCGGCCACACAGTTGAGTTTCAGGATTCAAGATTCTAGATTGTTTAATGTTATTTCCAGCACACTAGTGCAAAGGAGACTGAAATAATTGATACTCTGGACCCAATGCAACACATAAAATAAGACAATAAGATAAAGAACACAATAATAAAAAATATTACAAAAAATATAAATACATAAGATAGTTTATACACATATGTAGATTGATTGTATATCCATAAAATGATGCTAGACACAGGAGTGACTGTATATAAGGTGACTCTAACAGGAAATGAGTAGCGGTGGTTGGAGGCACAAAGGGGTGGGTTACTGGGTGGAGGTGTTGATCAGCCTGACAGCTTGAGGAAAGTAATTGTCAGAGTCTGGTGGTTCTGACATGGATGGTAAGTAGCCTCCTCTCTGTTGGGAGTGGGACAAACAGTCCATGAGCAGGTGGTTGAGTAGTCATTACTGTACAGGGAGTAGAGGAGGGGGCTGAGCACCAGTGTTTGGAATAATCGTAGCAGAGATGTTGCAGCATATCCTTACTGATTGCAGTCTGTTGGTCAGGAAGTCGAGGATCCATTTGTAGAAGGATGTGTTGACTGCCAGGTTTAGGAGTTCAGTGATGAGCTTGCTCAGGATTATAGTGCTGAAGGCAGAAAGTATGTAAAAAAAATCGAATGCCTTTACTGTCCAGATGCTCCAGAGATAAGTGTAGGGCCATGGAGATTATGTCTACCTGTTTCAGTGTTAGGAAAATCGCAGTGGGTTGAGGTTGTCTCAGAGGCTGGAGTTAATGTATACCATGACCAGCCTTTTGAAGCACTTCATGATCGTGGATGTCAGGGCTACTGGATGGTAGTCATTAAGGCGCATTACCTTGTTCTTCTTAGGTGCAGGGATGATGGGAACACAATTTTTTTTGGAACTTTCTTCCTTGGAAGTTGGTGGAGAAGAGTCTTTGAACATTAAGGCAAGGATGCACATACAAAGGGATAAAAGATAATCATGTCTACATGGCAAAACAGGTTTGAGGTTATGCAATAGAAACCACCGTGCTCAGATCAGCTATCATCGAGGGAGCAAGTGGATTACTCCAGCTAATTCCCATGTGTCATTAAAAAAAGTCTTTGGTTTTCAAGAATATAAATATTATTTTTGATTAAAACGCTCCGTCAGTTTTAAGAAACAAGAAGAAACTACAGTCTTACTTTTTTTAAACAAAAAATAAGTTAGAGTTCAGAAATACCTGTCAGTTTGTCCACTGTAGATATTATTTCTTTCAATGCTTCCAGCAGTGCTATGTCTTCCATAGCACTCCCCTCCTTCAAACTGTGCTTTTTACGTTCTGCTTTACGACGGTTTTTTGAACTCCGCCTACAAAATTCACAGGTTTAAAGTGGTTTTACAGCGACATAGATTATTATTGTGGAGCTAGTACTGGGTTAGAGATTCATAAGCTTAAATAAAGCCTTTAAAATAATGGCAAAAACCAACAGATATACCTACGTACCTTTCACTGTTGTCAGATCCCGAAGCTTCAGCACAACAGTTTTTAGTAAATTGTCAAGTGGACACTATTCCACTGGGTGTGTTGACTTTAAAAGGAGTTTAGGCTAGACCTATCTACTTTCTCAAGTGGATGTAAATAATACTGTGACACTTTTCCAAGGAGGATTAGATTATGAACCTCAGTGCTCACATTTATCATTGATCTAACATCATTCAATAAAATATGTTTCTTGTTATGATCACACCACTGTTCGTGGGAGCAGTGCTCAAATTGGCTGTTGTTATTGCTACAATAATGACAACGCTTCACAACACTGTCACTGGCCCCAAAACCCTTGGAACATCTAGAGCTTGTGAAAAGTGCCAGTTAATTGCAAGTTTTTGGTTTACTAAACCACATCCAGAAGCCTTCAAATCATGCTCAATTATCAAACCACCTTACAGGTTTGCAAACTGCTGCTGATACAGTAAATGGCTTGTATTACATATCTCAAGTCTGTGTGTACTAAATAAGCAAACACCCTTTTCATTTTTAGAGGCCTTTAAAAGCGGCAATTAAATTACCAAATGCAGCTATCTATAAACATTGGACTTAATGCTATGTCAAACTCACCAACTCATAGTCATCACTATGCTGTGGTTAAGAATTTGATTAAATTTGTAATGCAGACATACAAAAACGGTTGATGTGGTATTGTTACTTTGCAGTCTTGAATGTCGAATGTGCAGTATCTTTAGTCACCAAAAAGACTCCAAATACAAGCAGATACTTGACAATACATCTTCAACAGAAGGCAACTGCAAATGAGAATTTACAATACAGGAAACTTTTCGATTAGAGACCACAGATGCTGGAATCTGCAGCAACAAACAAGATGCTGGAGGAATTCACTGGGTCAGGCAGCATCAGTGGAGGGAAGAGGAGAGTTGATATTTCAGGTGTTCAACACCTGCTGTAATTTCGTACTTCTTCCTCACCCCCTTACTTCCACACCAAGGTGTCCATCATGGACTCCTGCCTCTAATCAGAATGTCACAAATTCAATTCCCACCTCCAAGACAGCATTTTGAGATTCAGACCAACTCTTTCAGTGCAGTACTTGAAGAGTCCCATTCTTCAGAGGTTCTTCATACACAACTGTCATTAGTTGGAGGGAGTGGGAGTTTTCTCCAGTGGCCAACGTTTATCCCCAAGCAAATACTAGATTATTGGTTATTACTACATTGCTGTTTATGGGATTATTGTTTGAAAAACGATCAATGCTTTTCCTTGAATCAATACTGCTTAATTTGACAGCCTTGAGGCTGCAAAGTAGTTGGAATGCCCAATGAAATGCAAGGTCATAATCACAAGTCTCTGATAAATCACCACTTTGCAGAAACCCAACATCTCTTTTCACTTAGTATGTTAGGCTGCAGACAATGCGAGGTTTGTCACAAAACTAATTTGTTTTAAATTCCAAAACCCCAACTTGTGCAGCTTTAGTTGTGTATCCAGGTTGGGACAAACTGGTACAGGAATGGAATCTTATGGGAATGTTAACTAACAACTTACGCTGATATCCTGGAGTTACTGTGTGAATATTTGGAGCTCATTCCACCCGCTGACCACAAACTGCTTCTTTCTGAATACAGATCAGAATCTGGGCCATCAGCCATTTCCTCATCTAAGGAAATTTAAGAGAAATTTCTTCTGCATCATTCTGCAACATCAATACTGCATCATTCTTGAAAATAACAAATCTGAGGTGGATGGTGCAAATTTACCTAACAATCCTTCTTGGGCTTTCAGTTTCATTTCCCGTACAATTTTGAGGCGAGATTTATGACGAATAAATACTGTTTTTTGAGAATCGAGGAATGCCACCTGGTTATTATAGGCTAGATTGAGAATAAAAAGCAGAATAACATTCATTATTTGTACTGTGAGGCTCCTTATTTCAATTAGATGCTATCTTACAACACATCTGGTGTAGTTTGAATTTTGTTTTGGTTTTAACCAACAAGATGTGAAAAAAGCATCCTTAATGCCTTGCTAGATTATATTCCCATCACCCCACCATCTATGTTGGCAATAAGTAGTAACTTCAAACACTAGATGAAGATCCGAACTTCAGTCCAGGTACAAAAATCATAGTCTATGAAGCAGCCTTGTCTTCTTATCTGCCCCTGACACTTGTCTACCTACTGTAGGGTCCTCGAGACACTGCAGAAAAACCATATGCTATCTCTGCAAGTCCTCCAAGTTAACTGGAAGGTAAAGCAAACCAAAATCAGCATTCTCGCTCATGATTTATGACTGCCAGGAACACTTCTGGTGTTAAAATCTGCTTTCAACAGACTGCAAGCTAGACTTGCTCCAATTCCCACGCATGTGCAATCAAAGAGCCTAGGAGTCCTGGGGCTGACAGAAATTTTATTTTAATAGCCAAAATAAATTATTTTAACTCAACACTAATAAAAACTGAAAATATATCCCCAAGACTGAACCAAAACATTAAAAGCAGAAAAATACCTTAAATATAATCTTGATTTATCTTATAAATATAAATACATAAATTTAACAACATCTTGGTCATCAACGGAGAGATGTGGTACCCATGAGGAATGACATTCAAAAACGATAATGTTAGTCTGAACCAGAAAACACCACCAGTGAAGCATTCAGCAAAGGATGAAAAATATATCACCTACCTTCCAATATGGAAGGTTTCAGGTTTGTTTCCAAAATATCAGTCCTGTTGTACTTATAAATCTAGGAAAATTGGAGACATTTGTTTTGTCATATATTTTAATGTTGTGGTAGTATTTGTTGCTCAGTCAACATCATTAAAAACTTTGTAACTTTGCTTTTTGTGGGAGCCTGCCGTGCGTAGATTTGTGGCCATTTCCTACAGTATAAAAGCACCTGCTCTTCAAAAATACTTCATAGGCTTGGGATTTCCCAAGGGTGCAAAAGGCATTATTTAAACATTAGTTTTTATACACAACACTGAAGCAAAAGTACAAAATTAGAGCAAAATATTTGCACACAGATGTTAAAAATTAGAGACTGTATACAGCTTGTAAAATTTGCAAAGACCATGGTTATTGAGCGGCTGCGGAATACTAAGTTTATTCCAGAAGAATGATACAAGCTTTGGCTGACTAACCAAATAACAAACAAGCTGGGGTGGGGTGGGGATAGGGTGCGGCTATATTCCAGCACATTGGGGTGATTAGGGGAACACAAGATGGGAACGAGGTTTTATAAGTAATATATCCTTATTTCTAGAAGTTGATACAACAAATTAATTGAGGAAATTGTAAACAAAAATATAAATTAGTGAGCTCTACTTGAATGAATTGACATTATTTAAAAATATTACCAGTCTTAATGACTCTTCCCAGGCACATCCTTCTAAAAATGATGTAATGGCTTCTTCATAGTCCTGCAGTGAGAAATATCATAAGTTCTCATAGACATCTAAATAGACACAAAGTTCTAAAGGTTGCAATGAGCATATGAAGCAGTGGACACTGTCATCCTTTGTGAAAGAACAGTATAAAATTAGCGCAGATCAGAAATAGGATATTTTCTAAATGTGTGTTATTTATATTTTAAACAGCTACAAAAAACTTGTCTAAAACAAACAAATGAACTCTATTGTTTTCCCTCATTCTCCATTCAATACTGACATGCCAGCACACCTATATCTTTGGAAACCAACTGAGAAAACTCTTCAGGATCCGGATTTGACTTATTCCAAGTGTGAAAGTCAGCATGGAATCATTGAATTAATTCTACCATACTACCCAAAGTAGCCCATCAAAGCTCTTTATAATATTTGGTCACTATCATTCCTCTCCATGAGCTTCTTCTCCTCCAAGTAAAATAAATCTCAGTACAAACAAAGTCTTTCATCCAGGTACCATTCAAGTAAATCACCTCTATATCTTTTCTAAGGCCTGACAGGCTCCCAAAGGTGGTGCGTAGAAATGCCAGCAATGTTTCAAAGCTGCAGTCTAACTGCTGTTCTCTAAAGATGTTCTACTGAACTTCTAGCATAATGGATGATCATCGGCTTTGTAAATGAAACCCAGAACACCATCTGTTTATTTTAACTATCCAAGCATGCTGGTGTGAGCAAGACAAACTTCCCCATCCCTCTGCCTGCTTTTGCTCTATTACAGTGGAAAACTGTGGTAAGAGTATTGCAAACACTGATCAGATAAAGATCACAATAAGCTTCAGTAGTCAGCTGCTGGATTGCTCTTTCCTACATAGTCACAGTAATTAGTTCAGAGGCACGTAGGAAAGCACACAAAGATCCAGTCACAAACCCATGTTTACTACCAGTTTCAGCACAGCTTAAATGAGCAAATGACTTCAGATAAAAACCTAGTTATGTGCCTGCATCCCAGACCATTCATCAATCAAAAATTTCCAAAATATAAATAAAGCTGCCCTGTCCTCCATCCCCGTTCTAAACTTAGGAAAACCTGACTGAGTCTGCACAATTTTAAAGAAATTTCATGTCTTACATTTTTCGTTTTCAGTATTTTCATTTAATACATGTTGCATCACATATGCTAGGCTTATTTTGGCCAGGTGTTTCTGTTTAGCTGTCTTTTGCTTCCAATACAATTGATCGTACACTGGCCAATGAGGAAGACTGATCACAGATTGTCAAGCAGCAATTCTCTCCTATTGAAGTAGAGATTTTACAATCGTGCATCAATTTAGAAAATATCATTCCTAGAAATAGACAAGTAACTAATTCACCATGAGTAACATTTCAGGTGGATCTCTTGGGCCAAGAATATAATTAAGCAAAAATATTTTAAATTTATTTTGAAAATGAATATTAATACAATTACAATACAAAGTTCTGTTTGGCATCTTAATGTCATTTACTGCCATGTGTCATGTGTGACGCCAAGCAGAGCTACCGGACAGATGATGCTAATAACAGAGATAACGGAAGACAATGGAGAAACATTCAAAATGCTAATATGAGAGAAGGAAGAGATTAACGAGAAAGAAACACAATTCAGATATTGACACAATTCAGATATTGACAGACTGTTTGCTTTGAACCTGAACTGTTTGAAGTTTGATGGACATGTGATACCCCAGCAGGGGGATAAAAAGAGCAGGTTTGCTAAGGCACGACACGCCACGAGACCCTGGAAAGAGCAGTATGCCCCCACAAGTTGGTGGGAGTTTGGAGGACCGGTTCACGGAAATCGGTTAGAGGCTCACAGGGTGTAAAGGTACGATCGGTGGGAACTTGGGGTGTGTGTCCGCCCTTGCCTGGGTGCCGGGTTCACCACGGAAGAACGATCGTATCCGGAACGGAGAGGTCACAGTCGGTGACCACAGCGGGATCAGAAGGCATCGAAAGGTTTGCCTGAAACCAACTGCATCTCTCTCTCTCTCCCCAATGGTACAACAACAGCGATTACTTTGAACTGCACTAAACTGAACTGAACTCTGCTTCACTTAAGACTGATCATTTTACCCCTAGACTGCGATACAGCTTGGTTGATTACTATTACTTTATCTCTGTGTAGATGTGTGTTTTATCATTGCTAACCTGTTACATTTATATCCTTGCGATTAGTGTACTGTATTACTTATTTCTTTAATAAAACGTTATTAGTTCCTAGTAATCACAGACTCCAATGAGCATTCCATTTCTGCTGGTTTGGCAACCCAGTTACGGGGTACGTAACACATGTAATATCAGGTTAATCACAGACATGATTCAGATAATTTGCCAAAACATGGTTACTTTATGATAAACATATTAACTGTTTTAATCAAACTATATTAGCTTATCACTCTTAAGTAAATTAAAGAATCCTTTCTCAAGCACATTAACTTTCAAAATATCTGCAAATTTTGGCTTTTGAAAAAATTCTATTAGCAAAAAGTCAATTAAATTTGAGTAGAAATGAAAGCTAAAAATAGTGGTTCTTGAAACAAGCAGATGTGTGTTACAATGTTACATATACTGGGAAAAATGCAATATATGTAAAATACAATTCAAATAATATCTAGTTATAAAAATAAAGTGCAAACCCTGCCTAGTATAATGCACAAGGTAAACTATTATGCCTGCTGAAAAACAGATTGAAAATGTCAATCAATTGCACATATGTAGAGGCTCACCCACCTCTCTCTGGTATCTGTGACCTCATACTTAAAGACTTACAATAACACAGATTATATCTATCAAACTAAAACTCTTGCATAGTATGCCTGGTCATTTTCTTTCCATATTTATTTGGGAAACATTACCTGGATAAAATGGGAATAACTAAACTTCAGAATAGCTGAAGGATGTCCAATAGTAAGTTTAACATTTAAGTCATCATTTCTGCAGTCCGATAATATTTAAGCAGAGTAGTCACTGGGGGCTGCTGAAATTGAGTACCATGCTTTTCATTTGCTAGAAAATCAGAGGTACATTTACCTGAGCATACTGTTCCAGGATTAAGGCTGCCTCAGAATACCTCCGCTGTTCCTTCAATCGCCCTAGAAAACACCAGATTTTTTTTCTCTAACTTTCAACTTTTCAGAGTGAGGAATGTCAGTAATATTTGATGAAATATTTCTCCACATTTTAAAATAGCTGGTAGTAATTTTATTTAGTCAGTTGCAGAGCAGAAGCCTCTCAGTGGATAAATAATGGGCTTCAATTCAGTCTCAGAACTGCACTGGTGTAACAGCGACACACTTTGACACAACAGCTAGTTTGGTAGCAAGGTGCAGCCAAGCTTTTATTGGAAGAGGCTGAAACTTAGGAACCAAGTCATTCACGCGTGATGCCCAAAAGCAGATTCAGACTCAGAGTAGTTTATCGTCATATACACCAGAGTGCAATGAAATTCCTTGCTCGTATGATATAGAGTAAATAGTATACAGGATTAAAAAAAAAGTACAGCAACAAGTGGCTGCATACCATCTGGAAATATGGAGCTCACTCCCCAAAAAACTACCGTCAATGCTGCTGCTGGTCTGACGAAAATTTAATAAATTATGTTGTGTCAGCCTTTGTTGGGCAAAACATATGAATGGAAACGAAATCATGCAAGATTAAACTGGTGAAACAGCTCAAAAGCAAATATCTCTTTAAAAAAAATCTTCATGGAAGATTTTCTAGTCCTTACCTGATATGGTGCGTGCTATGCTAATCATTTTGTCCTCAGTATAGTGGAGCTGAGCAGCCATGCAAAGAGCCTGCTGCCAATTACAGCATTGCAGGAAAGCATTCAGAGCCTTTTCACATTCCCCAGATCGTGCGAAGATCAGCCCTGCCTGCTCAAAGTATTGCTTCTCGATGAGGTACTCGCCAAACACAACACTGATGTCCTGAAATAAAAAAACAACAAAAACCAGCATCAGGGATAACATTATGGATTACTGCTGGCTTACTAACATTCATTTCCAATGTGTCCCATACAATAAACAGCAGAAAGCAAGTCATTCACTGTTATCTAAACTTTAATAGTATTTTAACAAACCCTTTCAAAATCTGAACAATTTATTTTCACTTTCTCTAGGTTAAACATTAGTGAACAGACCAAAATATAATTAGGCTCTGCAGTACATTTTAGTTATTTGTTTTGCCTGTTTAACCCCTACACTGCTTCATTTGTGTTTTCTGTGTTATTGATGCGTTTGATTATTAACTTTTTTGGAATGGTGTTTATGCTTCACACAATTCTCCTTTCTCTATCCACCTCAGTTCAGCCTTTTCAGACGTCTTTTCTATGTTTTTGCTCTCTCAGTTCATTTTCTTTTTATAGCTATTTGTGTGGCAGCGAGCTCAGAACCACTGATTTCTTCACTGCAATTATTAGTAGCTGTTTTGCATTTACAGCTCTTCAGTTTGAATTTTCCCATTTGCGGGACTCATTCCTTCTGCATCAATCTGTTCAACAGTTTCAACCTGTTTTAATCTCCAGCTCTTATTCCTAAAAGAATAAAAGGCCTCGTTCAATCCAAACTGAGAGATAAAACATACTTTGATATTTCTCGGACTGATTTTGAAAGGCATGTTGTGAAAAATCATAATCTATTCTCTATGCTTAATTGGTATTTATTCTTACATTTGTTATCTGCACTCTCACCACTATCTGTAAAACAAACCTTTAGACATAATTAACATAAATTTTAAAAATGCTTTTTATGATAGAGCCACCGCTCCTATGCCATCTATAAATTCGCTGATGATACATCTGCTGCTGGTAGGATATCAGATGGTAACAAAGAGGCATGCAGGAGAGAGATAGATCAGCTGGTTGAGAGGTGTGTAACAACAACTTTGCACTGATGTCAGTAAGACCAAGGAATTAATTGTGGACTTCAGGAAGGAGGAGTCAGGAGAACACACACACCCACACCAGTCCTCATTGAGAGATCAGGACCGGCAAGTCAACATCTCTGAGGGTCTGTCCTGGGCCCAACGTATTGATGAAATTATGAAGAATACATGCCAACAGCTATATTTCTTTAGGAGATTGAGGAGATTTGGTGCGATACCAAAGACTCCAACAAATTTCTACAGCTGTAACAGGAGAGTACTGCAACTGGTTGAATCGCTGTCTGATATGGAGGTGCCAAAGCACACGATTGAAAATACTGCAGAGGGCTGTAAACTCAGCCAGCTCCATCATGGGCACTAGCCTCCCCATCAAGGGCATCTTCAAAAGGCAATGCCTCAAGAAGGTGGCATCCATCATGAAGGACCCTTGCCACCCAGGACATAGACTCTTCATATTACTACCATTAAGGAAGTGGTACGGGAACTTGGACACACTTAATGTTTTAGGTAAAGTATCTTCCCCTCCACTGTCAAATTTCTAAACAGTTCATGAACCCATAAATACTGTCTCACTCTTCTGCACTATTTATTTAAAAATATTTCTTATTGTAACTTATAGTAATTTTTGGCTATTACATTGCACTGCTGCCACAAAACAACAAATTTCATAACATATGTCAGTGATAATAAACCAGATTCTAATTCTGAATTCTGATTTGGTTGATTAGTGCAAATAGGCACCAGCTTGAATATATACCTTGTATTCTTGGCTGTTTGCCGGGAATAATTTTAAGGCATCACTGTACATCTTTTGGTCCTTTACCAAGTTTAGAAGCTCAGTGAAATGCTGACGACCTGAAAGAAACTGACATCAGACTGATGGAGCAATACAGTGCTACACCCACATCACATCAAAGCATACTTCGAGAATTAAAATGTTGTTACGTTACTGATGGTATTCCTTCCATATGTAATAATTCAAAGGCATGAGAGGTGTTCCCATGAGGGATGACAGATAAACAAATGCACCTATCTTGCCAAATCCAACAGCACACGAGTTCTACCAACTTTAGCCCCCACTCATTCAAAGTATTTAAACATACTTTTATCTAGAATTTCCAAATAAATGCACAGTATAGCAACTGTAATTGTTCCATCATAATTTTACATTAAATGTATGTTACGGTACTAGGTTTTACTCATTGCTTCCACTTTCAGTCCTGTTAACGTCCAGTCCAACGGGAACCAGTAACCAAAGACATTTCCCCTCTAACTGCTATAATAACCCAGATCCAAATATTAAAATGGAGGGTGATAAACATGCAAATTTCAAGTCTGATTTCAGTATTCCAGATACTAAAAAACTGTTGGTACTTGATTCAAATGAAAATAATCTCATATTACTCCCATCTCCATCAAACTGACCATTACACATAATAAAAATCATCCCCTTTTTACATCCTCAAAAGCAAATATCTTTCATCTTCATATTGTTTGAATAAAACAGATATTTTTCTAACCACACAGACAATGTCCCTGCTGGTAAACAACAGCTCTCCAGCCTAATCCCACCTTTCAGCAAAACAGTAGGTCCACAACCCTGCAGGTCACTGTTCTTTTAGTACACATTTAAGTATAGCTTAAATGTGCTCAGGGTTTCTACCTGTACAACATTTTCAAGGAGTGAGCTCCACAACTGGGGTGAAAAAAGTGTTCCATATCTTTTTACTAAATTTCTATGTTGCTTGATTTTTTTCCTCTTTTAAACCACTCTGCTATGGAAAATGTGTCTTTTCTATTTACTTTACCTAGGCTCTTACTTTTAAGTGAATAGTAGAATTGAGATAATGTAGATGAGAATGTGGGGAGAATAAATGTGGAATTGATGTAAGATTAGTGTAAATGATTAATTTGAACACAGTAAGCTAAAGGGCCTGTTTCCACGCTGTTCTCGCTGTGACTATTTATGCACTTCAGTCTCCACCCTGCCTCCTCTGTTCCAAAAAAAAACCAGCCAATCCAACTCTTCCTTGTAGCTACAATTTACTAATTAATCTACAATTACATCTTTTAAATAACATGGTGACCAACCTGTACACGTATTCAGTTTGTACACAATATTAGCTTAACTTCTGTTGTTACATCTCAACTAATACAGGAGAGTATTTAGTAGGCCTTTTCAACAGCATTATTAATAACATGGTTTAAAAGCCCACTGAATACTAATTCGCACTATTCCATTTTGGAGTCCCTCTAATAGGTTTCTGTTCCCGTTAGAGCACAACAAATCTAAACATTCCACGTGATTGCCAGAAAACCAAAATACCCTATCCACCCCTTCAACTTGTCTGCAGCCATTGTTATGACACCACCTACACCATTAACTTCATCATCTAGACCAGTGGTCCCCAACCACCGGGCCACAAAGCATGTGCTACCGGGCCGCGAGGAAATATGATTTGGTGATATGAGTCAGCTGCACCTTTCCTCATTTCCTGTCATGCCCCCTGTTGAACTTGAACGTACGCGAGGTCATTAGTTGGTCATTAACTTACAACTACTCGATGAGTAAAAAACAAACGTCGCTTGAGAGTTTCTTTGGAAGAGGTGGTGGGGGACATAAAAAGCCTAAGGATGATGATAATGCAGAGACAGCTGAGGCCGAAACTGCAAAAAAAAAGCAAGCTTCCTTCAACAGAAAATACGACGAGTTGTACATAAAATATGGCTTTATTGTGACCAGTGACTCACACATTCCAAGCCCCCTGTGTGTGTTATGTGGAGACAAGCTGTCTAATGAGGCAATGAAGCCCTCAAAACTGCTTCGGCACCTTGAGTCCAAGCACTGAAGTCAGGTGGCTATCAAGGGGGAGAGCCCTGGCCAGGGTTTTTGAGTTAAGAGAGCTGCTTACAGAGATTTCTTTCAGGAAAAAAGTCACCACTGGCAGCACACTTCAGTGACAGGGAGTGGATAGCAAAATCTGTGTGACATCTCCAACCTGCTCAATGAACTCAATTAGTCACTTCAGGGGAGAATGACAACCGTCTTCAAGTTGGCAGATAAAGTGTCTGCTTTCAAATCCAAACTGGAACTGTGGGGACGGCAAGTGGACAGGGGCATATTTGACATGTTCCCAACATTAGCTGGGATTTTGGGAGAGACTGAGGCTGCACCGTCCTTCTCACAGCTGGTGCGCGATCACCTACTTTCGCTGTCCGACAGAATTTGAGCGTTACTTCCCAACCACAAATGACTCAAGACGTGCAAAGGAATGGGTCCGTGACCCATTTGTGAATGTCCCCGGTGAATCATCCATGTCAGCGCGGGAAGAAGATCAACTCCTCGAGCTTGCAAATGACGGTGGGCTGAAAAGTATGTTTGACATAATATCTCTGCTGGCATTCTGGATCAAAGTCAAGGCTGAATATCCTGAGATAGCCACGAAAGCACTGAAAACATTGCTTCCATTTCCAACATCTTATCTCTGCGAAGCAGGGTTTCTGCAATGAACGCAATGAAAACTAAATTGCGGAATAGATTGGACATAAGGAACCCCCTTCGAGTATCGCTGTCTCCCATCACCCCTCGATGGGACCATCTTGTTGCAGGGAAACAAGCCCAGGGCTCCCACTGATTCACCGATATTGGTGCGTTGTAATGATTTTATATGTTCATACGAGGAAAATATGCGGTGTGTTCAATATCCAAACGTTACTTAAAATGATATGATGCTATTGACTTATAGGTGACTTATAATTGACTTATCGCTATATTCATGCGAGAAAAATATGCGCTGTGTGTTTAATATTAAATTTGTTAGATAAACCCTTTTAGAAACAAAACTGAGTGTATTAGCCACTCATAAGTGACTTATAGTCGACTTATCACCTATATTCCGGTCGTGATTAACACCCCCACCCCTGCCGGCCGGTCTGCAAGAATATTGTCAATATTAAACCCGTCCATGGTGCAAAAAGGTTTGGGAACCCCTGATCTAGACCCTTCCATTCCCATCTACTCAACACTAACAGTCAGGGATCTATCCTATTACAATTTTTGGAGGAAATTACAAGTTGGCTAGACAAGGGAGATGCAGTGGATGTTGTATATTTGGATTTTCAGAAGGCCTTTGACAAGGTGCCGCACATGAGGCTGCTAAACAAGATAAGAGCCCATGGAATTACGGGAAAGTTACATGCGTGGATAGAGCGTTGGCTGATTGGCAGGAAACAGAGAGTGGGAATAAAGGGATCCTATTCCAGTTGGCTGCCAGTTACCAGTGGTGTTCCACAGGGATCCGTGTTGGGGCTGCTTCTTTTTACATTGTACATCAACGATTTGGATTATGGAATAGATGGCTTTGTGGCTAAGTTTGCTGACGATACGAAGATAGGTGGAAGGGCCGGTAGTGCTGAGGAAACGGAGAGTCTGCAGAGAGACTTGGATAGATTGGAAGAATGGGCAAAGTAGTGGCAAATGAAATACAATGTTGGAAAGTGTATGGTTATGCGCTTTGGCAGAAGAAATAAACGGGCAGACTATTATTTGAATGGGGAGAGAATTCAAAGTTCTAAGATACAACGGGACTTGGGAGTCCTCGTACAGGATACCCGTAAGGTTAACCTCCAGGTTGAGTCGGTGGTGAAGAAGGCGAATGCAATGTTGGCATTCGTCCCTAGAGGAATAGAGTATAGGAGCAGGGATGTGATGTTGAGGCTCTATAAGGCGCTGGTGAGACCTCACTTGGAGTACTGTGGGCAGTTTTGGTCTCCTTATTTAAGAAAGGATGTGCTGACGTTGGACAGGGTACAGAGAAGATTCACTAGAATGATTCCGGGAATGAGAGGGTTAAAATATGAGGAACATTTGTCCGCTCTTGGACTGTATTCCTTGGAGTTTAGAAGAATGAGGGGAGACCTCATAGAAACATTTCGAATGTTGAAAGGCATGGACAACGTGGATGTGGCAAAGTTGTTTCTCATGATGGGGGAGTCTAGTAGGAGAGGGCATGACTTAAGGATTGAAGGGCGCCCATTCAGAACAGAAATGCAAAGAAATTTTTTTAGTCAGACGGTGGTGAATCTATGGAATTTGTTGCCACAGGCAGCAGTGGAGGCCAAGTCATTGGGTGTATTTAATGCAGAGATTGATAGGTATCTGAGTAGCCAAGGCATCAAAGGTTATGGTGAGAAGGCGGGGGAATGGGACTAAATGGGAGAATGGATCAGCTCATGATAAAATGGTGGAGCAGACTCGATGGGCCGAATGGCTGACTTCTGCTCCTTTGTCTTATGGTCTTCTTTCCCTTCTATTTAGCATTTATATTCTCTTCCTCAGGGACAGCACATAGAAATGCCAGGTTTTCCATGAGCCCTGGCAAAACCTGATTCTATCCCACTTTCATCTCTGCTGGTGGCCCACCATCTCTAATTTCCTGAACTACAGTATGGCAAGAGCAGAAACTTTTTTCAGCATATATTGAGAAGATAAAATGTATCTTCAGGGTCACTGCACAAACTTTCTTCTCTAGCTGTTAAAACATCCTTCTCACTAGGCACTGCCTGATGCTCAACCAGGCCGTTTCTAAACATGGTATCCTGGGTGAAATTCAGTAGTGTCTGATCCCATATTTTCCCAACCAAAAGAACACTAATTTCCAGCTTGGTAGTGTTGCCCACTGCCGCCCCCCCCCCCCCCCGCCCCCATGCCCTCACTTCATCTCTAGTTGCCTCTACACTTGACCATGTCTTTGCTCAGTTGGCCAGCCTCCCCAACCTCCATAAACCTGAGTTTATCCAAAACTTTTTAGGCTGCATCGTAATGGACACTAATTCTACAAACAATACCCCTGAGCTCACTGACCTACATACAGCATTGTTTGCCAATTCTAAAATTCTTATCATTTCAAAGTTTAAGGTTCAAAGAAAATGTATTATCAATATACATATGTCATCCTAGATTCATTGATTATATTGTGTTTCTTGGGTTTACTGTGTAGGCTGGCAAGAAAACTAAAGACTGCAACCAGCAGGACAGACAAACAACCAATGTGCAAAGGACAATAAACTTCAAATACAAAAGAGAAAAAAAACAATAAATATTGAGGACATGAGATAAAGATTCCTTGAAAGTGAGTCCATAGGTTGTGGGAAGAATTCAGTGATGGGTTGAGTAAAGTTAGCTCCTCTGGTTTAAGAGCCTGATGGTTAAGGAGAAATTGTTCCTGAACCTGATGGTGTGGGTACTGAGGCTTCTGTATTTTCTTCCAAAGTCAGAATAATTTCTCCATATCTGTGACCACCTGGCTCAAAAACCTGCCAAGGCCTGTGCTGTTCCCTGAGACTTCTTGCTCATCTCAAACTTAAATCACTCCATCACTTAAAACCTCCTCAACCATGAAGGACTGGAGCTAGAGATCTCCCCCCCAATGTCTCAGTCAATTTATGACTTATGATGCTCATTAAAACTATGGCTTTCATGACACGCATTAGGCTACGTCCACACTATGCCAGATAATTCTGAAAACGCCGGTTTTGAGTAAAAACGACAGACGTCCACACTAAGCGTTTTTCAAAATATCTCTGTCCACAATAGATGGATATTTGGGCGAATCTCCTCCTACTGGGCATGCGCAGGACACACAGAAAACAAGCGAAGAGGAAACAGTATACTTGGTGCATGTTTGTCCAGTTACAGACTAGAAAAACTTCAAAGGAATTGCTCTTGGCTCTCGCGCAGGAGGACTTAAAACTAAAAAAAAACAAATACTGGAGCGTATGAAGGCAACCGACAGGGAGTTCACGGACAGTATGACCCAGCTGATGACGAACATTGAAAAACTGACTAACTCTGTTGCATTAATAAAGCACCTTGTTAAATGTATAAAATGTCTGCATCAGTGTTATCTTGTATTTCCATACAATGTTACATTAGGCTGTTACACATCTATTGTCAGAGAAGTACCTGCATAAGTAGGTGAACCACCTTCATACAAGCAAGGACAGAAAACAGGGCAAAGTGAGTATACTTATTTATTCAGTAAGCTATGGGTCAAAGTATTTGGTGAGTACATTTCTAACCCTTCTGGCTTCAGTCTCGTTGCCGTCGGTTCTGAAATTGTTAGGTGGTTGCATTCAAGAAAACAACGAACATCTGTTCCGGCACGTCATGACAGTGTTTTTAAATAGTCAAAAAAGCTCACTTTACAATTTAACTCTCACACTGTTCACACCGACTGCGCGTTATAACAGCCGTACAGCAGTGCTTGCGCAGTACCAAGCAGAAGCAGAAAAAGCATTGTTGTCCTGGTGTTGTCATGACAGCGTTTTTAAATCTCTCTGTTTACCCCATACACACTACAACGGATATTAGGCGTTTTCAGATTTATTCACTCTGGAGACTGTTTCTGAAAATCTCCGTTTTCGGGGGATGAAAACGCCATTTCAGTGTGGACAGAAGGTCAAAACGAAGAGAAGAAGCTTCGTTTTCAAAATTATCCGGCATAGTGTGGACGTATCCTTACTCTGACCTTATCCTAATATCTCCTTGCATGACTTGGAATGAAAATGCGGAACTTTTTGGGACATTCCACTCATTAAAGGGGGACATTAAATGCAAATTACCACGACTGAACAATAAAGAATGTAAGTCAGTGCCAGTTACCAAGATAACTGCACACAACACAATACATTAACTGGCCTGACAGTGATTCACAATACTGCAAACATGCAACCTTGTACCTTATTGAAATTAAGAAAATAGTTACAATATTTTGGTGAACAAAAAGCAAGCTATGAGTTGTTAAGAATGATTTTGTCTAGAGATGCAACATGTCAGAACTGGAGGAGTGCTGAGATCACATTTCCAAAGGAGGAACTATGAGTCCCTAAAAAAAGTTTTTAAAAATTCCCATGGAACAGAAAACCTGGAGGTTTTGCAAATCAATCATCTCTTCCACCTGCATTACATACATAAGCATGGACGCAAGCACAAATAATACACATTGATAAATTCCTTGCACACAAGCCTGTATAACATACACCTTTTGTCCTTTGGATGTATAACTTCTGGAATGAATGGCCTTCCCCTCAAATCTCAAAGCACTTCTGGAACCAAACTTACCACATTTACTTAGGTGCTTGACAGCTTTTTTGTAACGCTTCAAACATTTATCAATGGTATATCGCTGGTAATTAGCCTCCATTTTCTTTAATTTGTTCAAAAATGGTAGATATTCCTTTGGATCCTAAAGCAATAAAGTAACAAGTGCACAATGATGAACATGTAAAATCAATTGCAAAATCTAATCCAATCTGATGCTAATGTAACATTTTTTAAAAAATCAGCCATCTTCTAGCCCACTTTCTCCTAGTCACCTCATTTCTTTATTTCTCCTCTTACCCTTTCCCCAAGTTGCCACATTCCTTTATCCATCCAACCACTCTCTTCTCCTGAGCCACCAGGCTCACTTATCCAATAATAATAATGCTGAAGTTGCTACTGCCCAGTCTTCAGCAAAGTCAGGAAAATAAAAGAGCCATTCCTTTAGTGGTACTCTCTCTGTTTCAAGTTGAGGAATCAGCTGACATCAACGATTCTCCACTTTGAGGAAGCAGAGAAATAACCATGTCCGCAAAATTCCACTAAAGAACTGGGTCTTTATCAAAAACCATCCAACTACTTGACTCCAGTGAATCTTTTTATGGATTTCAACCATTCTTCCCACTTCACAATAAAATCTCCAATCTACAGATTTTCCAATTTTAGCTTTATTTAAAAATATTATTTCATTCAGTTTTGCTTTACTTTCTGTTTCATTGACTATGGTTGTACTTTGCTCTACAGCAACTGGCAAAGCTTACTTAAAAAATTAAATTCTGCACAAAAATGGGAGAAAATTGCAAACCTTTTGTGATTTTTCTGCTACCATCATCACCAGTTCGAAGTCATATGTACCCAGTGCATGGTCATATAGTTCATTAACATCTACTAGGAAGAGGAGATATTTCAGGGCTTCCTCAGTACTGACTGCCTCAGGGTCACTTGGAGGATTCACTGCAATTTATAAAAATTAAAAACAATGCTTACAGCAAGAACAAAAGAGTGTCTTCATTTTAACAGTGAGTTCTCTTAATAGTAATAGCATGAGAGAACGTCCCCCTCAACGAAGAGAAAGTGGAATGCTTGTGATGTTATCGTAGCATCAACTTGGCTACCAATATAATATGGAATTAACAAACTAACGGGACTGCAGGGAAAACATTTTAACCCAAAGAATAGTCATTATGTGAAACTCTGTAACACTGTTCAGCTGATTAACCTGGACTAATATTTAGGGGGAAGTTGGATTCGTACAAGGGTTGAAGGACGACACATTTAAATGGAATAGTCAGCTCTAAACATCTGTTTTTATTGTGGAAATTAAGAATAACAAGTGTTAATATTATTTTGTTAGCAAATCAGAGACACTTTCCGCTAGGGTAACTCCCAGTTTTGGCTTATTATTTGGGAAGAACAAGTGTATATGTTATCAGCACAGGTTTGGAGGTTACAGTGTGTTTTCTGAATGAGGGAGAGTGCAATTGATTGATAATCTGGTTTAGCTCACTGACTGACAGTATGCCCTTAACTAATTATGCAACTATCTTTCATTAATTACATTTCTCTGCATATATTATCCAGATTTTACTCTAAGAATTTTTTTGCTGCAGCTCGGCTCATATTATATTCTTTCACACTTCAAGGGCATGTTCTTTACAAAGTAAAAAGAGTTGAGAAGAAAGAGAAAAGGAAGCAAGTCGGTTAGCCTCTTGAGCCTATTCCTATGTGAATAAACAATGGTCCTTCTGTTGTGATTGACATCTTCCAACACAGTGAGATTATCAATTTCAGTGAAGGACATATATATTACCCCTGAGCTCATGGACTTTCTGGAGAGCAGTTTCCAGTTCTGGAGCACTCTTTCGTACATGGCAGGTCAGTATAGGCAAACAGTACCTGTACAAAATAATAGAAAGTGAAAGTAAATTTAGATAGGAATTCTTTTTGAAGAAGAGGTGACTCTGAAGTATGTAAGAACATGGAAATGTGGATAACCTGTGGAAATTAAAATGTATCAGCTAATGGCTTTTATCATTCCAATGTCTGCTGCAGCTCAACAGACAAATTTGAAAGACAAACAGATGCTAAAATCTAATATAAAAACAGAAAACGGTGTAAATACTTAGCAGGTCAGACAGCATCAAAACCGGCTGTGTTAATGGAGGGTCCATGAAATATTAGCTGTTTCTCTTTTTGAGAGTGCTGCCTGACCTGCTGAATATTCCAATGGCTCACAGGTGGAAGTTTCCACTCAGGAGTAAGGTCATAGATTTATGAGACAAACACACACACAATTTAGACTGTTGCTTCATCACTTTGTTAAAGAATCACCGCTGAGTCTTCTAGAAAGCAGTGAGTATTCAGTAAATCAAGATTCACTCCCTAAATAACCCAGTTCTTATCCTGTGCATGCTACCCACTTCAGAAGTGGACATGATAGCAGCAAAGTTCTTCAATGTGTCTAGGCCAAATCTAATCCCTCAATCAAAATAGTAAGAAAAAAGAAATTGGTTGGACTTTGTTGTACATAAATTTAATGCTACATTACCATGGCGCAAGTACTTCAGGAATTTCATTTATCCTAAGTGCTTTACTTATTTATTGAGATACAGTGTGGAATAAGCCCTTCTAGCCCTTCCAGCCACACCACCCAGCAATCTCCCAATTTAATCCTAGACTAATCGTGGGACAATTTACAATGACCAATTAACCTATCAACCAGTAAACCTTTCGACAGTGGGAGGAGCACGTCCAGCGATTTGAAAAGATGCCACAAAATGCTTGCTCACTTGTGAGGGTTTATTCTCTCCATTGCAGTTCGCAATGCATCACAGATTGTGTCCACTTTACTCCCACTCTCAGGTGCAGAAGTAGATGAGTTTGAGACATATGGGTACATCGTTTTTGTGACATCTTCCTCTCTGGAAAAGAGCACGTACATCAATAAACCATCATCAGATTTAAAGATAACCTGAGTTTGATTTAGATGTTGAAAAAAAGTTAATAAGATATTAGTTGACACTTAAACAATTTATAGTCAGGAACAAATAAAATCGTTCAGAAAGAGATCTACTTGAAGTATGTCCTCTTGTGATATCAGGGAATGCTTGACATCTCAGGACAGAATTTGTCCTAGGGAAAATGTGTTTTGGCTGGGGAGAGCATTCAGGGTTGGAATATATGGGGATAAGATCAGGGAGATAGCGAGTCATAGCATCAGAGCACTACAGCTCAGACACAGCCCATCTAGTCCATGCCGAACTATTATTCTTTCTAGCCTCATTGACCTGCACCTGTACTATAAGCTCTCCATACCCCTCCCATCCATGTAGTGAACCAAGTTTCTCTTAAGTGCTGAAATCAAACCTGCAGCTACCTACTGGCAGCCATTCCACACTCTCAGTATCATCTGAGTGAAGATCCCCTCATGTTCCGCTTAAACATTTCACCTTGCACCCTTAACCCATGACCTCTAACTCTAGTCTCACCGAACCACAGTGGAAAAAGCCTGCTTGCATTTACCTTGTCTATATCACTTATAGTTTTATATACCTCTAACAAATCTCAACTCATTCTCCTATGCTCCAAAGAATAAAGTCCTAACCCACTCAACCTTGCCCTATAACTTAGGTCCTCAAGTCACAGCAACATCCTTAGAAATTTCTGAGGAAAGAGGAGACATTAAAGGTGTGGAGAGAAGCAGGGCTGGAGTACAGTACAAGCAATGGCCAACAAAAGCCCACATTGTCAGACCGGTTTTACAAATACCCTTGATTAAGCTCTGCTACTTTTGACAAGCACATGTTTCAAGTCTGAAATTTAGGAGAGTAATGCTTCTGACAACATTATTTGATGGCAGAGGCATTGTACATTATACCTAAGCATAAAATCTGTGTTGATATTCCTCGAACTGTGAGAGGTGGGAAGAAGTCTCAGTAAGCCTGTTCAGCAGCAAAGTGGAAGTGGTGAAGGCAATCGTAGTTAAATAAGGCAATGAACTATCTATTATAGTTTTTCAAAGGAGGGCACAGTTTTCTCCAGTGTTCTAGGCCAATGCTTTTTCTGTAAAATCACTAACAAAATTAATTTGATCCATCACATTTCAGAATCTTTTGTGTTTATCACATTTCTTTTTGTATGGATATTACATTGCCTACATGAATGTGTTTCAGATACACTGAAAGTTGTCAAATTTCAATACCAAGGAAGATTCTTTATTTGTTTTTACCACGAAGACCACTTACTTCAGTTCAGTCAGAAACAAGTTGATGTAACTTATGGAAGTGATCTGTTGCAAGAAGTTCTCCATATTTTCTAAAAAGACCTGAAATAAATAGATTTATTTGTAAAATTATACTTGAGCAACAAATAGATGAAATCCTAATCTAACTCTCAAACAATGTACACCATTTACAACATTTCATCTTTAGCTTTATGTAAATCAGTTCTAGGTCAGACATTTAAACCAGACCCCGGATCAATTGAATTTTTCTCAACAATGAACTGACATACAGTCATCTGGACTCTATTTTCACATTCTGAAGATGGTTTATTGCGGCTGACAACACCAGGTCTTCAACCAATCATTGATCAACTGCGACAGTTATGTGGATAACATCGTCATCTTCATATTTATCTAAATGTTGGAAATGCTTGAAATACCAAATTTAAAGATGTTTAGAGTTCTTAAGTTTGGTAATATCTGTAGAGAGAGAACACTGAAGGTACGAATTACGGAACATGGGATAGCATCAGGGTGATATTTGAGGAAGTAAGACATCTTGCCAAGTTGTTAGATGGAGGGGAGCAGGACTGGAGTACAGTGTGATTAATGGCCAATAAAGGTCAGAGATAGGTGTTTTTTTGACACAGTGTGGGGTATGTGTGTGGAGCACACTGCTGGGGTGGTGGCAGAAGTAGATACACTAGGGACATTTAAGAGACTCTTACAAAGGCACATAGATGAAAGAAAAATGGAGGGCTATGTGGGAGGGAAGGGTTAATCTTGGAGTAGGTTGAAAGGGGCCTATACTGTGCTGTTCCATGTCTTTAATTGCTGATCCTCCATCGGTTCTGATGTAGTTGCACCATAAAAGACTTTCCCCTCAAAGGTTTCTGAACTTGGGTCTGTTGTTAATTAATTGACACAATTTAGCTGCAATCACAGCTAATCAAAAAGAGTCTGTATCAACACATAGCAAAATATGGACAACTTTCAGATATGGGCTGCGAAGCAGCAGAAAAGACCACCAGCAGTATGAAAAAATGCTAACCACTTCTTCTTCACATTTACTGGAGTCATCATCTCTGAACCCCTGACCATCTGTATCCTTAGATCAAGCACAAATAATGCAGGCTATATATTCTGTAGAAAAACATTCCTTTCTCCATCTCAAACCTTTTACACCATCCAGAAATCACGTCAGGCATGTGATGGCATATTTTCCACCACCTGAAAGAACAGAGCTCCAATAATATCCAACAGGCTTTAGCACCATCCAGGACAAAGCAGCCCACTTGAATGAGATTCCATCGTTATTAATAATTTGAGATCTATGTCCCTAGGTTAGTGACTTGTCAGCAACTGCAGTTATTTTTTATTATTTAAAAGAATAAAAGCATGAATAAGCTACAACTCTACAGATCACTAGGACCATGGCAGATCTTCAACTTCACAATGTTCTCCCATACTCATCACATCCCTTGACACCCGAAATATTCGAAGAAATTTATCTGTCTCCACTTTGTATATACACAGCCTCCAAAAACTTCTTGTGTGAAGAATTTAGAAGATTCACTACTCTGAGTGAAGAAATTTACTTTCACTTTTTAGCTGAGTCCAGTTCAAAGTATAACAGTTGAGATTGTGACCATAGTTCTAAACAACTCAGATGGGGAAACTTCATCCACTATATCAAGCAATGTAAGAAAATGTTTCAACATGATCAGATATCATTCTTCTAAACTCAAAGCGCAGCACAGTCGGCATACCATCTCCTCAGAGGCCAATTTGACCCCCGTCCCCCAATTCCAACCCTAGGGATCAAACTGGATGATGCCTTCACAAACCTGAACTCTATCAGCTCTACTGCCATTTTGTTCTAAACTTCAATCACCATCCACGTTGTTTGGTGATCACAAAGTAGCTTTTGTTTTGTACATACCCCCCAGTATCCTCTTTCCATAGGTTAATTTCAATGAGGAGTTACCATGCTAGAGCATTTATTCAGATTAATTTTCATGAGACAAATTGCCTTCTCAAGGCAAGAAGTTGAATAAAGAAGTGAACTTCAATTTTAACCAGTTACTTTGTGAAAACTAGTATGTTGAAAGTAGAAGACATAGGATTAATATAAACAAGATGGACAGTCTGATCTTGATAAAAGATCAGTGGAATATATGAGATTAAGGTAAACAGGATAGAAATTCAGGTATTTATAAAGATCTGTCAGAAGTTCTCACCTTTGGATTGTGATCGTAGATAAGATTAAGGTTTATTCTCAGTTTTCTCATACATTCAAAGGCCTCCTTGAACTTTAGCCTAAACAGAAGGAACGAGAAGATTGACAATGGAATCACTGGTCCAAGAAAATCTCTATTGTTTGTCCTGCATAAATACAGTGAAACCTATGTAGTCCAAAAGCCAAGTCACCTGCAAAGAACGAATTATATTGAAATATGCAAATGATAATGGAATACTTGAGGCATTCAATTTCTGGACAATTCCAAGATACAAACTATGAACCGCTTTCAACAACCAAGGTTCTTTTAACATTTAGAACAGCAAGCAGCAAAGGTAGGGATAGTTAGAACTTTTAACAAAGTCAGTTTAACTGGCTATTCTTGGAAACTGGTACATTTCCATCCCAAGCTTCAAGGATAGTGTATGCCAATTAATGAAGGTAGGAATGGGCTTTGTAGAAAAGAAAAACTTCTGCAGTGGGGACCTCTTTACTCACAAGCCTCTTTTCACTTTCTTCCCAATCCTATAGCAAGTTTGTCTGAACTTATGATTGCTGGATAAGAAGACCAGATTTTTTTTTCTCTGCAGTGCAAAAGACTACCACTTTTAAAATAAGAACACCTCCAAAACTAAAACAAACTGTTGACATCAGTGTCTAGTATTTGCAATTGACATGTTTCACTATATCAGCTGCTTAATTTTCCATTCAATGTGTTATAGAGACCCTGTCCCCATGAAATTATTCCAGGTTGCTTGTTACTGGCATTCAATCCAGGAGAAGATGCTTTCAGTGACTCTTGCTCTCTCTCTCCAGTTTGTTTACTCTTGTAATACAGTAATAGATTAAGAAAATATTGCAAATCTTAGGATTTTTAAATACTCTCTGGTATTTCCAGCTTTCTTACAAATGATTCCACAATGAAGACCTTCAACACTCAGCAATGACCCTTTACTCGATCACTTATTATTGTAATCATAGATCAATACAAGCCTATCCAGTCTATCATGCCTGTAGCACTTGTGAAAGAGCCTTCAACTCTACTGCTCTTTCTGCATAGCGCCGTAAGCTTTCCTATTCAGATAAAGATCAATTCTTTGCAAAGTAGTTATCTGGTTCTGCTAACTCCTCATTTATTCCAGATCACAAAAATCTCATCTCTGTTAGTATCCTCAGTCAATGATCTTAAATTCATATTCAAAGTTCAATGTAAATTTATGTCACCACATACAACCGTGAGATTCACTTTTTGCAGGCATACTCAATAAATCCATAACAGAATAGATGAAAGACCGCACTAGCTGGGGCGCTGAACCAGTGTACAAAAGACAACAAACTGCACAAATGCAAAAGAAATAATAACAATAAGTAGGCAATAAGTATCGAGAACATGAGATGAAGAGTGCTTTAAAGTGAGGCCATTGGTTGTGGGAACATTTCAGTGATGGGGCAAGTGAAGTTATTCCCTTTGGTTTAAGAGCCTGATGGTTGAGAAGTAATAACTGTTCCTGATCCTGGTGGTGTGAGTAGCTTCATCTTGATGGCAGCAGCGAGAAGAGAGCACGAGGGGTCTTTGATGACGGATACTGCCTTTCTGCGATAACGCTCCGTGTAGATGTGCTCAGTGGTGCAGAGGGATTTACCTGTGATGAACTGTGCCATATTCGCTACTTCTTGTGGGATTTCCTGTTGAAGGTATTGGTATTTCCATACCAGGCTGTGAAGCAGCCAGTCAATATACTCTCCACTACACATCTACAGAAGTTTGTCGAAGTTTTAGACGTCATGCCAAATCTTCGCAAGCTCCCAAGGAAGTAGTGGCGCTGCCGTGCTTTCTTCGTAATTGCATTTATGTGCTGGGCCCAGGATGGGTCCTCTGAAATGATAACGCAAAGGAATTTAAAGTTGCTGACCCTCTCTATCTCTGATCCTCTAATGAGGATCCACTCATGGACCTCTGATTTCTTCCTCCTGCAGCCAATAATCAGTTCCTTAGTCTTGCTAACATTGAGTAAGAGGCTGTTATTGTGGCAGCACCCAGCCAGATTTTTAATCTCCCTTCTATATGCTGATTCATCACCACCTTTGATTTGGCCAATGACAGTGGTGTCGTCAGCAAACTTGAATATGGCATTTGAGAATGCTAAGCCACACAGTCATAAGTATAAGGCGAGTAGAGCAGGGGACTAAGCAGAGTCTTGTGATGCACCTGTGCTGACGGAAATTGTGGAGGTGATGTTGAGGTCTGCAAATGAGGGGACGATGGTATTGAATGCTGTGCTGTGGTTGATAAACAGCATTCTGATGTATGTATCCTCGCTGTTCACACGTTCCAGGGTTGAGTGAACAGCCAATGAGATGGCATCCGCTGAGGACCTCTTGCACTAGTTGGGAAATAGGAGGAGATCCAAGTAGGAGTTCATATGTTTCATCACCAACCTCTCAAAAACACTTCACCACTGTGGATGTAAGTGTTACTAGCTGATAGTTAATGAGGGAAGTTACTACGTTCTTCTTAAACTCCGACATAATTGAAGCCTGCTTGAAGCAAGTGGGTAACTCAGACTGCCAAAGCGAGAGGTTAAAGGTCTCAGTGAACACTCCAGCCAACTGATCAGCACAGGTTTTTAGTACTTGGCCGGGCACCCCATCTGGGCTGGATACTTTTCGTGGGATCACCCTTCTGAAACCTGCTCATACATTGGCCTCAGAAACTGAAATCACGGGGTCTTCAGGGCTGTAGGAGTTTGTAATGGTATCTCTATTTTTTGACAGTCAAAGCGGGCATAGAAGGCATTGGGTTCATTTGGAACGTTGTCGCCTATGTCACTTGATTTTTCTACGTAAGAGATGATAGTGTTCAAGCCCTGCCACAACTGTCGAGCATCCTTCATTGATTCAAGTTTAGTCCAGAACTGTCACTTGTCTATATTGTGTGGACAACACCTTTTGGCAGTGCAAACATCCTAATTTGCTCTATCAAATGCTTAAAAGTGGAAGGAGAGAGAGCAGTGCGCCACGTGTGCGCAGCCCTCCGGTGAAAAATGATATTGTATCTGTTAAGTAGGGGCCGTGGACAATTCTGATTTGATGGAGGTAGACGTGAAAGCACAGAGGAACATCTGGAGAAATTTCTGAAATGCCAGTTCGCTGCTGTTGTTACTGCGCGATCAGGAATCTTTCGGAGGGAGGGCCTCAAAATCCCCAGCTTTGCCTGCAGTTGGCGACCAAGATTGAGTTCGAATCGTTCGGATAAAGATGGCGCTCAATACTCGGTGTCGGATAGCTGATCGGAGGCTCGAAGTTTTCGGATGACTCAGAGTCGGACTGTGGTCGGGCATGGCAGGGAGAGTTTTTCTTCCTTCTCCCGTCTGCGTGAGATGTGGGATATTTGACAGACTTTGAACTTTTTACTGTGCTCATGGACTTCTTCATCAAGTTATGGTATTGTTGCACTGTTGTAACTATATGTTATAATTATTTGGTTTTGTTAGTTTTTTCTGTTTTGTGTTTTGTGATATTACACCGGAGGAAATATTGTATCATTTCTTAATGCATGCATTACTAAATGACAATAAAAGAGGGCTGCATGTCTTCATAATCTAAAAAAAAGTGTTGATCACCTCTATTAAAACTCAATCTTCTGGGCTCTAAATGGGACAATTCCAGCTTGTAAGAAAGGTCTATAAATAGCAGCAGTAGCATACAAAAGTAGCTTTCAAATCTGTAATGAGTTTTGTTAGTGCACAAACCTGTCCAGGTATTTTCTGAGCTGGGCAAGTATTAACGCTCTGTGATGAATAACTTCCAGATTTCCTCGTGGCATCTGCAGTGAATGGAAAACACAATTCATTCCAAACAATGCTCCAAAATCTCTGCACTTTCAATTCCAACCCCTTAACAATTTTTATTTTACTACTAATGGTACTGTTCCTTCTGCAGATTGGGCTTATAGTTTCTGAAGATCCCTTACTTCTCATTTTAGTAATCCCATTTCTAACCTGTAAAATGAGTTTGGCATTGTGAAGTACCACAGTCACTATACGAGATCCCCTTTCCACTCTGCGAACTGTCTCATCATTTGGCTGGGAATCGCTGATTGAAAGATGCAGCAAAGCTGTTTATGAAGGAAATAAAGTCAATCAGTAGATTGTATGACAGGTAAACTACAATTAAATAAACCATACAACAGAAATCTATAAATTCATGGTTAAGAATAAGGGCCGCTTAGCATTTGCGTTGGATAAGGTGCTTGTTGAATTTTTCTCATGCAATTTTAAATATATTTATGGTCAAGAAGTGCATGACTACTCTACAGCCACTGTTTTAAAATGTGTACAGTGAGACGACTACATCTGCTCATTCTTAATAAACCACAAAACCATAAGACATAGGAGCAGAATTAAGCCATTTGGCCCATCGAGTCTGCTCTGCCATCCTTCTCCCCCACCTCCTCAACCCCATTTCCCAGCCTTCTCCCCGTAGCCTTTGATGCCATGTCCAATCAAGAACCTATCAATCTCTGCCTTAAATACACCCAATGACCTGGCCTCCACAGCTGTCTACGGTCACAAATTCACCACCCTCTGGCTGAAGAAATTTCTCAGCATCTCCGTTTTAAACTTTACTATATCATTCCTTGCTATTGTCTCTGAAAGAATCATACAGCCTACTAGGTTATTTTTGACAATAGCTCTACCCCAATATAGTGAACATCTACTCTGAAGTGTAGAGATCACATATTTTCACTTCTTCCTTAGTTCATTAGCTGATTAAATCCTTCAATGTTCCCCGTCACTTCTAGTCTCAATACTCTGCTGGATGGGCACAAAAGCTTCAGTACTGGTAAAGCTCAGCTCCAATCATGCTCATATTTATTATCACTCACTTATATTGGCTCCTGGTCTCCCAAGACTTCATTTTCATTGTCTATCTGATTTTAAAATCATGCATCACCCTCCCGGGTTTTCTTTTAAAAGTATGAATGATTCCTCTTTTAGGAGTTGATGCGATCACGAAAAAGCCACACCACTGGCTGTATCACCAAAGACAAGCAAATTTCTATAGATATATGGTGAAGAGCAAACTGACCGGTTGTATCACGACCTGGTATGCAGGCTCCAATGTGAAGGACTGAAAGAGGCCGCAGAGGGCTGTAGACTTAGCCAGCTCCAACGTGAGCACAACCCTCCCCACCATTGAAGACTTCTTCACAAGGTGGCGCCTCATGGCGGCTGCATTCATCATTAAGGACCCTCACCATCTGGGACATACCCTTTCCCATTACTACCATTGAGAAGCAGGTTTAGGAGTCTGAAGACCCACAATTAATGTTTTAGAGACAGCTTCTTCCCCTCTACCATAAGATTTCTGAAAGGGCCATGAATACTACCTCGCTATTTCTCTTTTATACTTTTTTTGTTGCTTATAGCAATTTCTACAACTTGCACTGTACTGCTGCAGCAAAACTAATTTTATGCTATATGTTAGTAATAATAAACCCGATTCTGATTCTAAACTTATTTCTAGTTTTACCTTTTTAAAATTCTTTCAGCTCTATAACCCTTGAAAACAGACCAAGTATCTTGCATGTTCTCTACCTAAGAGGTCATTATTCGCTGTTTAAACCTTAGCATATCCTTCTCCTTTAAAAATCTCCTCAAAACTCACCCTATGGACCCATTTTGGTTCAATCTGACACTCAATGCTGACTTTTCTTTTCCCCAATTAATCAATTTGTTTTTCCCCCCACCAGTGCCAAAAGGCATCATAAACAAGAGAAAATCTGCAGATGCTGGAAATCCAAGCAATACACACACACACACAATGCAGGCATGTTGAGTGCCTCCATTACTTTGTGTGTGTTGCCCAAAAAACATCACGTAAACTCAAGCACTCTTTGCGCAGATCTGCCAAATCCAAAGAAAGGTCTCAGAATAAACTTTGGGAGAGGAAGAATTAGTTGAGTTTGTTTCATTTTTCCTTCTTGTAACAGATACCATGGCTTCAAGGACTATGTCTAAAAATATTGAACTTTGAATATCCAAATCCAGGTTACACAAATTATAGTGTACAGTTTATAAACTCACCTTTTAATGAAGTAGTCCTAAGATTGAGACAGCGACAAGTGTGAGAATGGGTTGTGAATAGCAGGAACTCATCGTGTACTATAAATGAATTAACGTTGGACGCTATCTGTACAGAACAGAAACAGCCACAATAAAGTTAACAACATTCACTGATTTCAATGTGTTAAAAAAAAATTACCTTAAAATATAATGGAATGCTTACCTCTGACACATTAACAAAAAAACGAGATTTTTCTGTCAGACCCAATACCACTTCCTGGAGGAAACAGAAAAAGTGAAAATTTTTAAATGATCAAACTAACCCACCCAATGCCTCCACTGGTTAGTAAAATCAGTAGATAGTTATAAAAACAAAGTTTGTTGACTCATTCCTTGATGAACAATAGCAAGTGGAGCACTCCACGTGGGCAGAAGAATGGAGTTTCCATATGATCAAGTAGGTTTCCTCTGGGTGCTCTGGTTCACTCCACATGCCAAAGTTAAGTGGGTCGGAAGGTTAAATGGTCACTGAAAATTGTCCCTGTTGTGCTGGTGAGTGGTGAAATCTGGGTGCAGATATTGATTGGAATGTGGGGTGAAGAAATAGGATTAGTGCAGGAATACTGTGAGTATTGGTTGGCACAGACTGAGTAAGCTGAAGAGCCTGTTTCCATACTGTATGACTCCTCTAGTCTAGAAGAAATGTAATCTGGCCAATGTTCAACTCTACCGAAGTCATTCAATAGTCCTGACCGAAAGCATATGTAATAGTAGACAGAGATCAGACCTGACTCTCAGTAACCAGGCATAATGAATGACTTTCAGCACAAGACTATACCTTGTATCTAGTGCTAATGAAATGCACTCCCGGAGAGAGATACTGTCTGAAGGAGGATGGGAAGAGAAAAATAGAGGAAGAGGATCGATTTACTAACCTCCCCTCCAATTTTACATAGAGCTGTCTGTACACAAGGCTGAGAAAATCGCACCAGACATCCATCAGCTGACCTCCACGGTTTGACACATGGCTCAGAGGACTCAGTAGCTGAAACAGGAACACTGGCTGTTTATCAAACAACTAAAACCTGCATTTTTCTAGCACCTTTAACTAGTAAAGCATCCCAAATTATGCAATCAAATGTTAAGAAAGTAACTAAAAGCATTCTGGTTAAAAAATGTAAATTTTAAAAGACATCTTAAATAGAAAAGAGAAGGCAGAAAAATCTATGCCTTGGGGCAAAGTTGCCATCAGTTATACACAGCAAACCTCCTTTTCACTCACTACCTGGCTGTAGGCTTTTAGCATCACTTACTTTCCTCCTAAACCTTCAGTTCTGCAATTCATGAAAAAGCATGTAACATGAATTGCTCATTACTTCAATAACTCAACAACTAATTAATATAGTTACTGGAGACCCTTATTTTAATGCATTTACCACTTAGTTTAATGCTTCTTTTATGTCCAAACACTCATCGGCAAAATTCTCTAAACCCCTCCCCCATCATATACTTATTTAGCCTTTCCTTTCAAACCTCTATATTATGTAACTCAACCCCACACTGCTTTCTGCATTCTCACCACTCAAGGTTCTTCTGAATTTGTTGGCAATTCTTTTAGATTGACAGGCTCTGGTTCTATTCTTCCCCACTAGTGAAAGCATTTTCTCTCTGCGTATTCTCACAAACCCTCCTTGTTTAAAGGTCTACAACAAAAATCATCTTCAGGCCTTCTCTTTTCATGACAAAAGAGCTCCAAGGTCCTCAATATTTCCTGACAAGCTAACTCTTGAAATTTCTCTACTAATGGTGGACTGTCTAACCCTGTAGAAACCCACATTAGGAAATTTGTGGCTGATCTCTCTATGAGAATTGTGGAAACTGACATGGAGCAAAGCCACAACTTCCTCACATATACTTCTCAGAGGAGATGGATCCCTGCCAGAACCCCACGTTCTAAAGAATTTGCTGCAGAATAATAAAGCACTAGCAAAGTTCCATTCCAATACTTGAATAGAAATATACTAACCCCACATGTATCTTAGGATCTGTCCATTAGAGAGCTCCAAGGCCACAGTCTGTGTCTTATGGTTGTGGCAGAGGTTGATAATCTGCCCATCAACAGATATGGGAGTCCTGAAATAAGTATGAACCCCAAAATAGTAAAGCAATAACATAATGCAAAGGCATCAGCAAGCTCAAGATTATAAACTAGAAATCTGCACAAACATAAAACACATGCTTGTTAATACCAGTGTAGATATAAGGAAGGGAGATTTGTCAGCCATATAATTGACACATTATAGATTTAAAGTACATTGACTTACTAGGAAAAGATCTATGTAGAAAGTCAGCAGAACAATGGAGTCTAAGCCATTATAATGCTCTTATATTTATGTATACTTTATTTTAATAATAATCATTAATGCTTATAAAAATAGTTGCATTGTTCCAACCACTCTGAGGCTGAAACTTCTATTAAAATCTTTATCCTTTCCATGAAATATACTTTGTCAAGTCATAACTGACCATCATCTTTCAAAGGATGTTTACATGAATGAATTAAAAAATGAGCTATGTGCATAATATGCTGTAAGAGTATGAGCTCTAAGCAGGGACAATTCTAGTGTAATTATGATGATGATTTGAATTTTCATTCTTTTTATTTGGAGAGTTATGAGGTCTTACCTGATCCATAGTGTTCCCTCTTGATTATCCTCTGATGAAGTTACCAACTGACACACAACAGACTGGGATGTGGTCAGACCTTGAAACACACTTAGAAACTTATTTTTGCTTATCCAGGTTATAAAGCATAACTTCAAAGGCCTCAGACAGTCACTATGTTCTTCTTCAAAATTAATTCTGACATTTCCAAAATAAAACAGAAAGGAAGAACAAAGGTAGGACAAATATAGCTTAATGTAATAATTTAACAAAGCAATCAATATGAACTTCATATTTTGAGTTTGGAAGGCTCTTCAGAGTACGTGGAGCTCACCGGAGCATTTTGCAATTGTTGCAAGACAAATTTACTTTTATACTCAAATCTTTAGGTAATAAAGGCCAACGTCTAATTCACTTACTCTTACTGTGGTATGTAGAAAGCTATGCAGATTCCTTTGAACATCAATTCCTTTCACTTTCTATTAAAAAAATACACTGTTTCCAGATCATGCAATTTTCAGTGCACATATTTCAATGTGACAAAAGAAACTGACTAATTCTTGCCTCTAGCTTGGATTGTGGACCATCAAAGGACAAATCAGTGGATATGTTGGTATAGTTAAATAATTCCTTCGATTGTCCTAAGTATGTCAATTTGCTTACTCCTCAATCACCAATATTCATTGGAATATAAGCCTGGATGTGACTAAGCACCGCTCAAATTTACCGATCACACCACTATTCCTGTTAGTAGCGGAGAAGGTGATGAGAAGTTGTATAGGATTGAGGTTGATCAGCTTGTTGAGTGGTATCTTAACAACAACTTTGCTTTCAATGTCAGCAAGACCAAGGAACTGATTGTGGACTTTAGGAAGGGGAAGTCAGACGAACACACACCAGTCCTCATTGAAGGGCCAGCAGTGGAAAGAATGAGGAGCTCAAGTTCTTGAGTGTCATCATCTTGGAGAACCAATCCTGGGCCCAGCACACATACACACGTAACTACGAAGGTGTACAATTATCACCACTTTTTAAAAAAAAACTTAAAGGAGATTCAGCAAGTCACTGAAGACTCTGACAAACTTCTACTGATGTACAGTGGAAAGTGTACTGCATCATGGCCTGCTGTGGAAACTCCAATATACTGAAACCTTAGAGGCAACAGAGAATGGTGGGCTAAGCCAGTTTTGCTACTGGTACAGCTCTCCTCACCATTGGGAACATCTCCAAGGGGCAATGTCTCAGGAAGGCAATATCCAACATCACGGACTGCCACCATCTGGGTTAGTTTTCTTTTTGATGCTGTAGCCAGACAGTAGGTACAGGAGCCTGAATGTTCAAGAACAGCTTCTTCTTCAATGCCATCAGGTTCTTGAACTGGTCCGAAAAACTCTAACACTACTTCAGGCTATATTGCTTTTCTCCCTCTCTCGAGGCAGGAGCGTAGTGGTTAGAGTGATGCTTTACAGTGCTAGTGATATGATTCAATTCTCACCACTGCCTGTAAGGAGTATGTACAGTATGTTCTCTCCACAAATGCATGGGTTTCCTCCGGGTGCTCTGGTTTCCTCCCACCTTCCAATGACGGACCGGTTAGGATTAGTAAGCTATGGGCAAGCTATTTTGGATCAAGAAGCATGGCAACACTTGCAGGCTGCCTCCAGCACAGCCTCAGACTATGTCGGTTGTTGACGCAAATGACGATTTTCACTGTCTATCTCAAAGTTTCGATGTACAAGTGACAAATAAGGCTTATCTTTAATCTTGCACTAGTGTCATTATATTTATGTTATTTATTTCTGCACGTGTGAGTTATACATAATTTATGTTAATCTGAGTTTTCTGTTAATTTATGTTTGTCCTCGTACTGTGCTACTGCTGCCACAAAAGGTAATTTTCATGGCACTTGTACCCTTCGGTTTGGGCCCACGTCCAATCGCAGATTCAGCACTGTGGAGACAGCATGCATTAAGTATGATGTGAGGATTTCATAAAAGAATAGGTAAAATAAGCTAACCTGCATATTTTGACCAGTTTGGGAGTTGTCAAGTGCTTTATCACTCCTCTTCCTCCAACAGCTTCTGTATTAGTGGGGCAATCTTGATTCGCACCATCATCTGTCCAGGATGTGAAAATACATAGTTAATTTTCTAATAATCTCTCACAATTAAATCAGTACAGCTTCAGAATGTATCAAACCACCTTCAGCTAATGAGGTATTTCTGAATTCCATCACACGGAAACAGAGGAAGCCCAAAAAGGCGATTTATGCGCAGGAATATGAATATAACCAGATGATCGATTTTACTGATAGTCAGAAGAATGATAACCAAGACAGACAGATGAATCTCCTTGCACTTCTTTGAGAAACGCCATGGAAATTTGTGATTTCTACATGAGCAGCAACTCTTGGTCTTACATCTCAACTAAAAGGACACTACCACCAACAACGCAATAGGGTAGACTTGCTCACATTTCTGAAATGGGAGTATAGCTTAGACCATTTAGAGTATATAGGCAAGAGTTCTATTTATTAGACAGACAGCATATTTAAAATTGTGAAGAAATTATGGATCAGTTTGATAGGACAGATGCGCAGATGCAGTTTCTCTTTTCAGTGGAAATTAAAACTAACATCTATGTGTTGCCCTTAAGGCATTTATTTGACTTTGTTGGGTCTACACGTTAGATGATTTATTTGTAACTATCTTCTAGTTAAAGGTTGATAATCATGTTACAGTTTAACAAAGGTAAATTCATTGTCTATGGTATATCGTGGCATGTGATGACGTCACCTCCGGTTTTGCCGCATGTTATGCGTAGCTTCCAGTTCGGGAAGGTGTGAAGGCGGGTGCCATGCGTGCAGCATGATCGTGAAGAGCTCCGTTTCTACCCACAAAGAAACATTATAGAAGCAACGCCGTAAGTTCACAAGAATGTATTTGAAGTAAAAATATTAACGTGGTTTCTGTTAAGAAAGCAGCGGTTGGGGTGGTGCACGTGTCGGCTTTTCAATTTCAAACGCGGAGTGGGCTCAGGCCCAGTGGTGGTTTGACAGGACCCCTCGCCCGCTACTCGGGGCGGCTGGAGACACTCGCTAAAAGAAGAGAGCGCGCGTGGTCTCCAGAATGAAACAGATGCTGTATATGTCTGTATTTTTTTATCAACAGTTTTCACCACACGACGTTAATGTGGAAGAGTGAACAGTAAATGGTTAACCTTACTACGACTCTGTCTTCACTGGCTCCTGTTTAACTTGGTGTTTAGTCAGAGTTTCAACACACTGTACGAGAACACTACAGTCTATAAATATAAACCACTTGAAACTTACAGGAGGAAAGTCATAACCAGAAAGCACTGAGAGTGGGAATCTGACATCATATGCAGTGGTTCATGAAAATATGTCAAAAATAGGAGAACTATTCCTCAGAATCTATCATGGTCCAAGATGAAGATGTACATTACAGTACTTCAATGTGTTTTTATACACCATAGGATTTCAGCATAAAACCTCAACATGCTTTTCACTCTTAAAAATTATCTTAATCAGATATTGAATCACCAAGCACACACTCACCAGATTGGTAGATTGAAACCCGGTTATCAGCTGTTAAGATGGCCAAATCATTGCTCCTTTGTGGATCCGAGGAGAAGATAATCTGATTAACTGGGCAGGATAACTGCAATTGATAAGCGCACATTGGAGGCGGAATGATTGCCTGGCAAAACGGTGTGACATCTACCTTATCTGTCATTGACAAAAACACAGATAGTACTCAAGTCAAAAAATGTAATAAAAAGTACTAGATTTTAAAATTTTGTTGAACAGAAAAAATAACTTCAATTTGAACTGAAACCAAATCTGAACACAGAAAATGCTGGAAATACTCAGGTCAAGCTGAATCTGTGGAGAGAAAAATCAGAACTGATGTCTCAGAAAAATAATTTTTCAAACAAATTAGGAAAAATAAAAAAAAGTTTTAAATTGCAGGGAGTATTTGGGTGGGGTTGTATAAAGACCAACATGAAAGTTCTGTGATAGGGTACAGACCAAGTGACTACAAATAACAAATGTGGCAATGGAAATGGCTGGAGTGATAGTAAAAGGAAGTGGATATGGAGAAGGTATAAATCCAGCAAGAATAAAAAAAAATCTCAAATTACCAGAAAGGTGGTAAAATTACTCTGCATTCTGAAAATGTGATTTTATATGAAACCATTGAATATATCTTGCCAACTCAAATATAAAATGAATCCAATCAGAAAATGAGATGCTATTCACTATGTACTGGCTCAGCAAAACATTATAGGGAACTGAAGACACAGCTGCTAGTGTAGAAGTGGAATGGAGAATTAAAGTGACAGGCAACTGGAAACTTGGGGTCACCTCATCAGAACTCTCTAGACGTTCTGCAGATTACCTAGCCTTTGCTTGATCTTCCTATGTGGAGGAAACCACATCTTGAGAATTAAGTGAAATACAATACATTGTAAATTTGTTCAAGTAAATTTCTGTCTGATCTTAAACAGTGTTCAGAGGCTTGGCCAGCAGGAAAAGAAAAAAGTAGAGCAGGTCATTTCAGAATTCAGAACATAGAAGCTGGAGAAGAAAGGTGGTGCGGATAACATTTTCAGCAGAACATGAAGCCTAGCACATGCTGCTTGCATAACATTCGCTGCATTAATTCGTGTAACTTTAGCTTTGCTTGAGAATCAGCTTGTGCTTGTTCTGACAATTTGTAAGTGCAATGTATTGTGCTTGCGATGCTCCAGATGACTTTCATCTTTGTTGTAAACTTTTACTGGTGACCAAAGAGAAGGTGGAAACATGCCCAGATTTCATTTTTTCCTGGTCCAGGAGACAAGTAGTAACTGGAGAGAAAAAAACTGCAGATGCTGTAAATCCTTAACAAAAACCAAAAAAACTGGAAACAGTCAGCAAGTCCTGCAGCACCAGTGCTGAGATACACAGAGTCACATTTCTGAATACCAACTCTTCATCATAATTGAAGTAGGTGTTAAGCTACAGAGAAAGGAAGGGCGGAGATTAAAGGGAATATATGTGATACGGCGCAGAACAAAACCATCAAGGCAATAATAATTTATAAACCAGAAGAGAAATAGAAACTAAAAGTGTACAGCTATATCTATGCACAGAGAGGTGGGATTGTTACCCCAAACTGTTAAATTAAGCCTTGAGGACTACATCACATCCAGATGTATGAAGAAATGCTGCCCTGAGCTACTACTGGGGACTGCTGGCGAAATGCTGGGAGCAGAAGACAGGGAACTAAAGGAACAGGTGACAAGAAGCTCAGGGTTACCATGTTCTACGAAGTGATCGCAAACAATCTGTATTTGTTTTCCCCAATGCACTGACTGCAACATCAAGAGCATCAATGTAATATGTGAAATTGAAAGACGTTTCACATATGAAAGGTATGCAACTGAATGGCTGTTTCACCGACAGGGACTGCTTGTGTTTCTGGATGGTAAGAGGTAAAAGGATAGATGGTGCATCTCCTGTGGTTGAATGGAAAATGAAAAGGGGAGCTGTTGATTAAGGTAGTCACAGAAGGATCATCCCTTCAGAATGTTGAAAGGAAAGATATAACTAGTGGTGGAATCTCATTGAAGGAGGCAGGAATTGCTGTGGGTGATTTGTTGAATGGAGATTCCATCACACCAGGTGGCGGTCAGGCCAATGCAAACACTACCCTGGTTGGGAGGAGAAAGATTGAGAGCACCATTAAAGGAAGTACAGGGGAAGCCTTGTTAAAGGAAGTAAGACATTATAAAGACATCAGCACCTCTCTCTATGCTTTCTGTAATCATTCCATTCATCACCCCAGTTTCTGTCTCTGTCATATCAAGCCTAAAGTTAAGATTTCCCAGCATTTTCTGTTTTTCAGTGGAGGCAAATGATGCTTTTACACAGATCAGAACTCATTCTGTAACACAGAAGAGTAAACCTGGATTCTCATCAAAGAATCATTTTTGGAAACCAACTAGTAGGAATGAAAGATAAATTAATTTATGCAGTAGGCTTTTATCATCTATAACACAAGGCCTTAAAGTAGGAAACAAACTGATTAGATAATGTGGTACAAGAGCAGTTGGATAAACAATTGTGGTCCTTCAAGGAAAGTGGGACTAATTGGAGAGCTCTTACAAAAAGCTGTCAAAGACACAGTGGGTTGGAAACTGCATCACAAGTAGACAAGGTGGTGAAAAAAGTGTTTAGCACGCTGGTCTTCATCAGTCAGGGCACCGAATAAGCGTTTGGGACATTATACTGCAGTTGCATAAGACCGCACTAGGGAGTACTGTGCACTGTTCTGGTTACCAAGTTATAAGAAAGAGTGCATAAAAGATTTACAAGGATTTCAGGATTTTGCCAGGACTGGAGGGTCTGACTTAAAAGGAAAGGTTGGCCAGGTGAGTTCTTTATTTGCTGGAATGTAGGAGAATGAAGGGTGTCCTTATTGAAATGTTTAAAATTATGAGGGGCATAGATATGGTGGACTGTAAGAGTTTCCCCCCACCCAGGGTATGGAAGTCCAAAACCAAGGGACATAGATTTAGAGTGAGAGAGAAAAAATTTAAAAGAGACCCGAGGGGCAACTTTTTCATGCAGATGGTGTTAAGTATTCGTTGGGCTAAAGGGCCTGTGCCTGTATTGTATTTCACTATGACTCTATAAAACATGAAAAACTAATAAAAATGAAACAACGTAAACCATCAAGCCTCAAATACAAACAAAATATTTTACCTCCATTAATCACAGCTATGTTAGCAAAATCATTGCTGTCATCGCCTTTACTTCTATCTGTGGTCCAATGCCAGTTATAGGAGTAGTAACACCACCCAATGCAGAGAACATGGAGCTGATAGGCGCTCTCGGGATCCCACATTAGGGACACAATGCATTCACAACCAAAATGTAGACTCTGCTTCAGGTACCAATGGTAGTTTTCTACAGTCCACAACTGAACTATAAGATTAAAAAAAACCAGAAAATACTTTTAACTGCTGTGATCATGGCGATAAGTATAGTCATTTCCATTCAGAAAGTGTGACACCTGTCTCAAGTACTTCAGTGATGCCTTAGCAACACAGTACTTTAAAGACAGGGAGCTGAAAAGAATACAGTGATATTGTATCAAATACAGTCTCACAAGTCACGTGGTGTAAACAACAGGGATAACTAGAGTACATATTTCAACAGTTACTTATAATTGAAGAGAGAAGCGTTTGGTTTTTAAGTGCAGCAATTTTTTGTGATCCAGGATGGACTGCCTGAAAGGGTAATAAGAAGCAGAATTGCTGAATCGTTACATCAGGGACGGAGGCCAGCTCTATGTGCGTAAGTGGGAGTGAAAGTACACTCTTGGGTCTTTGAATTTGATATATTCATGGCTGACATGACTGCATCATCAGTTCTGCATCCTCTGTTATTATCAGTAAACTTTCATCCCTTTGCCCCTTTAGATCTGTTCTTAAAAAAGTATTCAGACTGTACTTCCAATATGCCTTGAGAAAAAGCTTTCCAAACTCATGATGCTTCAATATTATTTTTTTTTGCTTCATTTAAGTCTTAAAACATGTACAGATGTTTTACTTAGTGTCCCCAGTTCTAGATTTTCCACAAGAGGAGTCATTTTCTCCATGTGTATTTTATTCAAGCCCCACTATTATTCCTCCATTCTCCAGTGATAAAATCTTAACCTATCCAACCGTTCCTTATGGACAACCTATCAATTCTAGGTGGTCTACTAAACCTTGTCTGAAGAGTGCCAACACATCAACCTCCTTTTTTAAAATACCGTACACAACAATAAAGATGAATGCTCTGATATAACTGAAGCATAACCTCTCTACCAACAAATGATAGTGTTCTGTTAACACTCTAAATCACTTGCGTACCTACCGATTAGCCTCCTACAAATCATCTGCATCTCAGAGCTCTGCAATTGATCGAAGTGCTGGGTTAATGTTTGAGCAACCTAGCCAATCAGAAATTGATTATACCACAGCCTTATCAATTTTTTTCTGGAAGGTCGTATACCATATTAACCAGATTCCTGGGAAACCTTGCCTGTTACTTCAGCTAAAAACTAGTTCAATGAGACAGTTGGCAGATTATAGCCAGGGCCTATATAATTTCCTCCCTCACTTTTCTCAGCACTCTGGGTTACATCACATCAGGAGTAGGAAATTTATCTACCAAGTACAGCTAGGCTCTCTAGTACATTACCCATTTTAACCCATTAAGCATTTCAACCACATCCTCCTTTACTGAGATTAAAGCCAATAGCATTTTTGGTAAAGAATGATTTAAAATACTCAACTAATTCCTCAGTTATGCCCTCTGCACAGATTCCTTTTTGATCTATGTATAATACAGACTCTTCTCCCCTTTTGTCTGCTACCAGCCTTTTCTCATGTTCCCACTTTCTCTTTCTTATTTCATTCTTTACATCCCTTCTTGGAAACAGACCTAATAGTAACATTCAAGAGAAGAAAGTAATTATGTGGGGCTATAGAGAAAGCAAGTGGGGGGTGCGGGTGTTGACATTATTTGGATATACCTTACAAAATGCAAGCTGAATGATCTCTTCCCACATAATGAGGTTCTAAACCACATTTCTATTTTATGCACAAGCTCTACAGTCCAAGCAATCAAAAATTACAGATGCTGGGAAATGAAACAAACGCAGAAAATGCTGAAACAGTTGGCAGATCAGCAGAATCTGTTGAAACATAGAAACAGTTAATATCTTGGGTTGAAATCCCTTCACTTTACGAACTGGTTGAAACTCAATATCATTTATAAGTGCAAATAAGAACATTAAAGTTGGGCTAGTTTTTTTGGCCACATGATTTTCATAACTTGGGAAGAAAACAAAAAAAAACAATGATATAGAGATAATTTATTACCGTATGTATTCCTTTGGCCTTCATAGTCTTCTTTATCGGATTTTAAATCCTCCAGCCAAACTGCCAGTACAGTAGATTCACTGTTCCAGAGCAGCTCATTTACCTATAATCAACACTCACACAGTTAACAAAGTACTGAATACTATAGACAACACACATTAAACATAACGTATGAAGTTATCAGCTTGCATAAACCTATACTTTCAATACAGCACTAAGTATATGATCGACCCCATTGGAAACCAAAGACAGGTTGGATAAATATGCCAACTGTTAGCAAAGCAATCTTTCATACAAAGATCATTCTACATGCTGTTTCTTCATTGTGTAGTCATCTCCATACATAAGCTAAGGCTAAGATAGATCAAATATTTCAAATAAAATATCTAAACATTTCTTTTTAAGGTTCAGTTGCTGAACGTTATACAGAATCTGCAGCACAGCGACAGACCCATTATATTTTCAATGAACCCTCTTTATTTTCTTCGTTTTCACACTAGCTTCTATTGTCTTCTTCCTCAAGAATCAGCTTCCCCATAAACATATTTCAGGAAGTAGTTGAGCCAGATAGGTTCCACAATCTCACCAGCTGCTGACTAATATTGATGCCTAGTACAAAGTTATGATACTTAATTCTGAATTTGCTTGCAAAAGGAAATGTCTTTACTATTTCAAGAAACTAAAAGCTGAAATATAGTGGAAATCTGAAATAAGAGCAGAAAATGCTGGAAAGAGTCAATATTTCACGGCAATAGCTTTCAATGAGAATCACAAAGCAATTTTTAAAAATTTTACTAAATCCTGATGACAGGGTGCCAACCTCAAAAGTTAACTCTGCTCCTCTCTCCAAAGAAGTCTTCTGCCTGCTGAGTATTCCCAATAATTTTGTTTTTCTTACCACATTTCAAATCCCTTCATTACTCTAAAGAGTTCCTCTCTCAGTTCACACCTCTCGAGAGAAAAGAGCTCAATTTGCTCCAGTCTCCCCTGATAATTCTGCAAGAATCTTACAAATCTTTTTGTATGTTTTCCAGGGCTGCTAAAATCCCCCTTACAATGTGGAAATGCGAATTGTGCACAGAACAATTTGTTGCCTAACTATAGTTCTATATAGATCAAAAACAACCTTACTTTTTCCAGTTCTAGACATGAACAGGACTGCTTTATACTCATTACAGATTAGTTAACTGGCGTATATTTAATGATTATTAAGTTTGCTTCCTTAGATCTGTCTAGATGTTCTAAAAATCTTGAACAAATCATTAACCAACTGGATAGTCTCTATTAAGATTCTGCTGTAGCTTGTCTACCCAGGATATATCTCAAGTCCACTTTTCACCCCCCTGATTTCCTTCTTAAGTGTACTATGTCCCTTTCACTTAAGGGATTTGCTTTATCCCAGCTGCCTATACCAGAGCCTCAAAATTCCTCAGCAGGCAGGGTTTCCCAATTCTTTCTAATCTTGCCCTTCACACAAACAGGAACACGTTACACCTAATAGCTTCTTATCTCACCACTGAAAACCCTCTTCTGCCAATCAACCTTTGCAAGTTCCTCTTAATGCCATAAAAATTAGCCTTACCCAATTTCAAATTTTAACTTGGACCTATCCTAATTTTTCTACTACTATTTCAAAATTATCAAATTGTGGTCACTGGTCCCAAAGTGCTCCCTGACCGACACTTCAGTCACTTCCCAGCCTCATTTTTCCCAAGAAAAGGTTAGGCATGACTTCCTTTCTAGTAGGACAATCTACACAGTGCATTGCTTGAGAAAACTTTTTCAGAGAAAACACTTAAATTCTGCCCATCTAATCCCTTAGCACTGTATCGCTCATGTGAAAAACTATATTTTATTTTCAAAATCCTTTTTTCTCAAAGAACTTTAAAAAATATCACAAATAATGTATCAAACAGAACAATAATTTGAAATTTGTTCAAACAGGCTTGTGAATTAATTAACCATTGACGATTTGGTGTCTCAAATCTTTGAATGTTATAAATCATACAGGGTATCTGAAGTGCTCTGAATTCAAAGCAGATCAAAACACAGGCATGGGGCTGTGTACAATTCCACTGTGTAGTGGCATGTTCAGTTGTTACCTACGCTTGGTTAGCTGCATGTTCAGTTCTTGTCCAGAGCAGAGATTATTGGATAATTCTCCAGTCAATTATCTGCATGACTTCACTGCTGTAAATTGCAGGGATTTATTTTATGTGGATCAATTTAATTGTTCACCACTCATTTTGATAAAGAAACACTACTCTTAGTAGTAAATGCTGCTATAGTTCTGACTAGTTATATTTGCTATAACTTGTGGAGACTTTTTTGTTAAAGAAGTTAGACCCCACACTCTATTTGTTGTGGTCCATTGTATAAATAAGATTCTGTTTGCTGCAAGTCCTGGTTGCCTCCTGCATATTAAATGGTGTAGTGATATCAACAAGCATTTTATAGTTAATTAGCTAACCTGAATAAGTAAACAATGGGATTAGTGTCTCTGGATTAAAGAATGAAACATTGAATAGTATTCACTTAATAGTACTCATTCTCACAATGCAGGCAAATACAGCTTTCGCTTCACTCATGCTGTCAGGGGTCAAATATAAAGAACAAGAATGTGGTCTTGTAAATGGAAGCAGAAGTGGGGGTTGGTGGGAAGAGAATGAAATACCATCTTGTACTTGCCTTAACTTGGTCTTTGTCAAAAGGAAGTGAAAATTCCCCATGCAGTAAACCATTCTGTTCGAAGAATACAACATTATGTTTATTAGGCTTTCGCTGTGTAGATGCAATTAAACTGCCGGATGGTCTAGGGAAGAAGTGTAATGCAAAAAAGATTACAATGGTACCTCACATATTCTGTTTTAATGTCATAACCATAAAAAGGGCATATTACACATAGTCAAAATTCATTTCTATTTATAGTATGAATAAACAATCTAAACTATGTTATTATGGTGCAGCGTCAAGTACAAAACCTATGTGATTCGGGTCAACAGCTAAATGACGACAAGAAACTAATGTTTATAATACCACACCAGAAGCATCCGACTGCCACTGGTCAGCCAGAGTCATACCTGTTTAAGTGAGAATGGCAAAACTTTGTATGTAATTCAACAGTAGCATACATATTTCACTTCAAAACTGAAGAAATTTAATAACAAAAGCATTGCGAAGTACAATGATGGTGCAGTGCTCTGGAGTCACTGTGGCTAGAAGTAGGTTGCAGTCAATTTATTAAAACTCCACAGGAGTGCACACCTTGCAATCCTCTCACGGTCCCAGAAGACATCTTACTCAATCCAAAGAAAGCTCATCAATGCCTCCACTTTCTAAGGAGGCTGAAGAGAGCGAGACTATGCAAATCAATACTCATGGCCTTCTACAGATGCGCAGTAGCAAGCATCCTAACATGCTGCATCACTGCATGGTATGGAAACTGCAATGTGGCGGATAGGAAGGTTTTATCAAAGGGTAGCCAAAACTGCCCAACACATCACCATTATCAGCCTACCCGTTACCAAGGACATATGTACAGAAAGGTATCAGAAATAGGCCAGCAATATAATGAAGGATCCCACTCACTTTGTTCATGGACGGTCTATCCCACCCCTATCAGGGAGGAGACTACCAGGGCCAACAGACTCAAAAACGGTTACTTTCCCCAAACAGTAAGGTTGATTAACACTTCTACCCACTAACCCACCCCACCACAACTACTTTATCGTTTCCTGGCAGAGTCACTTTATGAAGAGACACTCCTGCACCTAGTGTCACTTTATGTAACACAATCAATCTAGGTATCTAAGCTATCTTATGTATTAATCTTTTTCTCATTATTGTGTTTTTCTTACTATTATTTGTTTTTTGTGTGCTGCATCAGATCTTGAGTAACAATTACTTTGTTTTTCTTTATCCTTGTGTGCTGAAAAAGACATGAAACAATCTTGAGGGTTGGTACGGTGGTAACACAGCTGGTACTGCTACCCTACAGCTGCAGGGACCCAGGTGCAATCCTGACCTCAGGTCTGTATGAATTTGCAGATTTTCTCTGTGACAATGTGAATCTCTTCAAGAGTGTTCTAGTTTCTTCCCACATACTAAAGATTTGCTGGTTGGTTCATTATAGTACATTAACTCTAATGGCAAAATAGAGTCAAAGAGGAGTTGACTGGCATGCACGAGAAAGAACAAGTTGCAGAATTACAGAATAATGAACAGGGAGGAATGGGATTGATCAGATTACTCTCTTTGGACTTGGTATGAATCCAAATGGCTGAATGGTGTGTTAAATGCTGTGTTGCCTTAACCTAGGTACCTGTGATGCTGCGCAAGCAATATTTTCACTTTAACAATTTTTCATTTTCTTGATTTTGATTAACAACCAAATCAAAGTTACTGTCATGTGCATATGTACAATGAAGTACTATACCTCTTTGTACTCATGCACGTAACAATAAACTTGATTTGACTTGACTTAATTGTAAGGCTATCTTTGCAAAAGGCTAGTTGCTCTCCTCATGTGCTACTTTTCTTAACCCCAGCACGGTAAGTGCTTTACCACTAAAAAAAAATATTTTTATAACTAGGAAATAGGCACTTCTAAGTTTCACTATATCATGGTCTCATAAACTATGAAGGGATAATGATCAGATTACTTGCTTTAATGATGTTGGTTGAGGACTAACTATTGATCAGCATAATGGGGAGAACTATTTTTCCAAAAACAGTAGTAATGTTATTTTCTACATCAGAATGAAGAAAACATCTCATACATAAGCTCAACTGACAAAGCAGAATTTCCTCTGGGCTAAACTCGAAGCACTGGCCTTGATTTTTGTGGTTAAGTTTTTATCATTACAACCAATTTGAATTATAAAATTGGAAGATTTGAAATGAATAATCCCTGATGGTTATTTTAATTCACAGGCCCTTCAAATTGCAACTCTCTTTAATATTTCATTGAGATAATCTTTTCTAAGCTCTTTGAGAAATCAAGTTTCAGCAAATAAAATTTAGCTTCAACTTAACATTCAACTGCTTTTCACTTACAAAATTACAGTTGGATATAATTAATGTTACACATGGGGCCACCATATTACTTGAACCGTAGTTGACAATAAAGTATCAGGTGAGTATGCATGTTTAACCAGATTTTAGGATGATGGTGAATGGGAGAAGAGAAGGAGAAGAGAAGAAAAAGGGAAGTCAAATGACTCAAGATTTTATTTTGCACATTCTCTATCTGCCTGTTACCAAAACATTTCCAAATCAAGGATAATAGTTAATGACACCAAATGACGACAGAAGTAAAAATATGGAAATATATACAGTACCTCTTAAAGCACACATACAATTGTGAACATTGATAATATGCTTGTCAATTTAAAACCAGCAGCACCATATGAAAAGAGAAAAACCTCCTCTAAAATGTCAATTTTGATGGTAAGTTACCCTCTCAACTACTATGCAAATTTCCAAAGAACACAGAAGGATATGATTTAATTTATATTACTCACTTCCAGCACAGGGCAGACTCAAGACCATTAACAAGTTCACTGGTTGATTGGAGCACACATTCTCTATTCCATATCCTCAGCTTTCTAGATCCTGTGTAAAGGATGGAGACATAAGAGACTACAGATACTGAAAAACTGCAGCAACACATAAAGGAACTGGAGGAACTCAGCAGGTGAGACATGATCTATAAAGCAAAATGGAAAGATGATGATTTGGGTTAAGACCTTCATTAATACTGCTTAGTGGTGGTTGGGGAATCCTTGTCAAAGCAGTCCTGATGAAGGATCTCAATCCAAAACATTGACTGTTCATTTCTCTCAATAGGTACTGCCTGACCCAGAGTTCCTCCAGTGCCTTCATGTGCTGCTCCTGTGTAATGAATTATAGTTTAAATTGGACAAAACTATGTTTAAATTCCAAAAATACCAAGACCAATGGGTGACAAAATTATTAAAAGATGAAAGATGTCCCATGCAAAATAGCTTTGCTGTCAGCATTCAGAAGGACAATGGACTAATAATATTAATGAAGTATTTATAGAGTATGTTTCATGCAAATGATGTAGTTCAAAGTGCTTTTCAATAGGATAAAGAACAATCATGAAAATAAAAGACAATAGGATTTAGTTAAAAGCCAGATTAAATAAATAGGTTTTCATCTGGCTTTTAAAAGTATCAATGAATCTTCATCCCTTATAGTTTTAGGCACTGAGTTTCAGAGCGAAACACAGCATAATAAAAGCTTAAATAGGTTCATTTAAAATTAATTTTCCCCTATCTCCTTATAAAAACAGCATAAACAAGTTTGTTCAGTTTCACCACAATTACTTCTACAAAGTGACTCTATGAAATTTGGGGGTAATGACTACTAAACAAGTGCACTGAATTGCACAGTGCAAATTATTAGCTACTCTGTTATAGAAACCACTTTCAAATGTTAAATGTTGTTTGAGGAAAATGCCCTGTTTACACAGAGTCAATCATGGAAACAATTTGGAAGATGTGTAGCTCAGGTGGTTGATGGTTGGGTTGAGTTGTTCTCCAATCTTGGCAATTTACTTGCAAACGTTTTGTCACTATGCGAGGAGACATTATCAGTATGCTGTTGACTGTGGTGTATCCTGTGAATCCTTGTGGTGTACAAAATCCAAAGCAGGGACAGCAGCAAATATTACAACAGCCAAATGGAAGAAAACTATCCACAAGGATCCATGAACATCAACTGGCTGTAAAGCGGCACCATGACCAACTCTCTAGTCTCTCCCCATGAAGATTGAGGGGGGCACAAATTTGCTGGGCATCAATGAACGTCATGGTGCAAGTGAACACACAACACGCAATGGAATTCCTAGAAGCGTAGTTTTCCATGAACAATTCTGTAAACAAATATGTTGACCTTGATCCTATTTATGATGTTGCAGGCCAAATTCCAGACCACAAAGCATGAAGTTTGCCACACAAGCAATCAGCGACGAGATTTCCTTCCCACATCACAAATGAATTTCCAAAATGATGTTCAATAAAGGCCAAGTATTCAGAGGACACACCACAATCAACAACACATCGATGATTGTCTCCTCACGTGGTGACAAAACATTTGCAACTAAATTGCCAAGACCAGAGAATAATTCAACCAAAGAAATCAATCATGTTAATCAATTTAAATTGCTTACTGCAAGCTTTCCACTTAGCCATTACTGAATCTGTCCTCTCCCATTTTCAAAATGCTTTAACATGGGTTGGCTAAGGTACACATTTCTTGTAACATTTAACCCAATGAGTACATCTTGGCTCGCAGGGTATTCCCATCAATCCTATTCCCTCACTTATTTCACAGTACACTACTTGCTCACGGCCTTCAACTTCAGCTTCTCCTATCATCCACATACACTTATTTATAGAAGCCACTTAACCTACCAGTATGTCTGTGGTTGGAAACTGGATCACCATGTGCTAACAGGAAGAAAGTGCAAGCTTCACACCGACAGCATGCAAGGACAGGATCAAACAAAGCATTTCTGGAGTTGTGTGGTGGTAGCTTGAACTGTTTGCCTTTGCACTACCTTTACCCATTCTCTAGTGGGTGAAGAAGTGTTTAAACAAATTAGCTCACAGCTGAATTAAAGAGCATTGCATTCAATATAGTTTGTATTGAATAATCTAGATCTGCAAGGAGCAAAATTCCAGCCGTCAGTAATAGACTGAACACTCTAGCATCCATCAGTAAGTCAGACCAGTCAGCAAATTATGAAAGGCATTGCCCACCTTCCTGCATCAGTGTTTGGATCAACACATCTGCTACACTGCGTCGATTTTATTCCAAACTTCCAACATCAATTGCACATTCTTGCATCCAATTCATCAAAGGCAGGATAGGCAAAAGTGTGCCCCCATTGAAGGTTTGAGACCACACTAAATGAATAGCAGTTATCAGAAGTTTCTCACCTGTGAAAGTCTCTGTTAAATGTATGCACACTGTCACAACATGGCATTACATCGCACTGCATGATGGTTTTATTTCAGATGCACAATAGCAATACATGTGGGAGTATCTGTCAAATGTTTAGATTACACTAGCCAGATATCCACGTGGGTGTCAGTTTCATTATTTACAGATGAATTCTTTCAGCACTGTAGGAAGGTCTACAATGGAATACTGCATGATAACAGGATTCCTGATGTTCTGGATATTCCAGTTCATTGCCATGGACCGGCTCATTAATGTAATAATTCAGTTTCCCATGAAAGGGATTTTGATCGAAACACACCCACTTTAAGGCCCCCCAGGGAACTCTACCTGCAGTCACTGCCCCTTTCAGTAAATGAATCCGATTCATTAGTTGTCCAATTATCACCTTAACTAGTTGTTCCTTTTTCCAACACTCTTAAACCATTTGTAAATATACACCATAGGAACTTCTTAAAGTTTCTTCAATTCACCTCCAAACCTATAACCTCTGCCACACAGGACAAGAGCAGCAACAGCATATTAACACCACCACACTCCAATCAGCATTACAGTACATCTTGCTGACTTGGAAATACACTGCCATTTTATTCATGTTTCATCTAAATCCTGGAACTCCATCTAAGGGCACAGTGGGGCCTCCTTCACCACACAAGTTCAAGGTGGTGACACGCCATTACCTTCTCAAGGACAACTGGGGATAGGTAATTATACTGCATGCCAACACTGTCTACATACCATGAATTGATTAAAATAATCTACCTCAGAGTTGATCCTGAATCTCACAAAATCCCTGGAAAATAGCTCATCTACTGTAGAAAATAAACATTATTATTATAAAGAAGGCTATCAGGTCTATTGGATTTATGGAAGTTCTCAATAGAGAAATCCCATCAGTCGATTCTCCTACCTTCACTTCCCTCTCATACGTCCATCAATAAATCCCTGCCTTTCACTCCTTTGATTTTGTTGCCACTTACCTACACTAAGAGGTAAATTAAGTGGCTGATCGTCTGTCTTCGGGCCAGAGAACAAAATCAGAGCTGGCACAAATTGTCACTGGAACAATTTGTAATCGCAACACAAACAGCACCTGAGGTCAAGACTGAATGATGGAACTGATAAACAGTAGCATTAATTACTGCTCCATAAACAAGTAACAGAAAGAGATATATCCAAGTGCTAAACCGTAATAGCGTGCAAAATTGATTTTTAGCCATAAAAATATAGGTAAAACTAGCCTTTAGAAAAATATTTATCTATTAAAGTAGATATCAGATACATACCTGTCAATGGACAAATGGCACTCACTGCAAACAGCTGTCCATCACCTCGCCAAGTCACACGGAACTTATGATCATCCCATGGAAGGGCTGGCTCAACTTCCTATCGTACCAATTAAGAAATGTGTTAGATCAGGCAACCTGGCTGCATTTTCCTCCTTTTGATCACTGCAGTGCTGCCAGGATAATCAAGGACACGACCCACCCAGCCAACACACTTTTCCTCCCTCTTCCCTCCGGGAGAAGGCTCAGGAGCTTGAAGACTCATACAGCCAGATTTAGGAACAGCTTCTTTCCAACTGTGATAAGACTGCCGAACGGATCCTAACCCGGATCTGGGCTGTACTGTCCAAATATCCGGACCTGCCTCTTGGTTCTTTTTTTTTTTTGCACTACCTTACTTTCTCTTTTCTATTTTCTATTTATGATGTATAATTTAAATTTTTAATATTTACTATCGATTTGTACTCCAGGGAACGTGAAGCGCAAAATCAAATATCGCTGTGATGATTGTACGTTCTAGTATCAATTGTTTGGCGACAATAAAGTATAAAGTAAGTGCTTCACAAATCTCATTTACATTTTCACCCTCTCATCTTAAACCTGCACTCTCTAGATTTTGCTATTTCCACTCTGGGGAAAAAAGACAAGGAATATCTATCCAATCTTTAAGTCTCATCATTTTATATTCAAATGTCAAATCTTCTCTCAGTAGTCGATGCCCCAGAGAAACAATCCAAGTTTGCTGAATCTCTCCTTATGGCTAATGTTCTCTAATCCAGGCAATATCCAGGTGAACCTCTCCTGCACCTTCCAATAACGCCAAAATCTCAACATTCTTCCTATAATGTGATGACCAGAACTAAACACTCTGCACCAAATGTGGCCTAACAAAGAGCCGCATAGATATTCTGATTTTTATGCACACTGCACTGGCCAATGAAGGCAAGCATGCTCTACAGCTTCTTTACCACTCTGTTTGTGTTGCCGCTTTCAGGGAGCTATGGACTTGCACTCCAAAATCACTCTATACATTAATGCTCCTCAGGCTCTAGCTATCTACTGTAAAATATCTGTGGTGGGGAAAACATTTGATCCTTATATTTTAATAAAAATGAGCAGATTAGTTGAACAGCATCATATGAAGAGGTTCCTTCAGAAAAGATGATGGTTTGTAACGAAGTTGGCAGATCCGTTGGTATTGATAGGCCAAATTTAGTTGATAGAATATTCAGAAATATTTTGACAAGGCAGAATACAGGAAAAAGGTGAAATATTAAGGGGTACAGAATTAAATTAGTAAAATGGGAACACAGACAAGGAGTTCAGTAGTTTCTCAACATGGTTAGGAATTTGTGTCCCGCAGAACTCAGATTGGGTCAATAACATTGGCATGTCTACCGACTGAAGAGCTGTCCAGTCAGCTTTGCTACTTATACAATGGATTCAGTTTAGTTGGGACACATCGGGATTAGTACATTTTGGCCCATTTAAGCAGCTGCTAATAGTTATCAATGGAAGAATTCATTCAGTGTACCCTGTCGTGTTCTTTTGATTGACTCTAAATGAACAAAATAAGCGCAGACACCTAGTGCAGATAATGGACTGCCTTCATACAATGTTTTCAATGATTATGTCCTCCAAATCTTCATTTTCATTGTATCATTCAAGACGGTTATCAATTTTTCATGGTTCCTAACTTGTTGCAGTAGTGAAATTATTTCATTTTCACTTCAAACACATGCAATTGATGCTATTTAAAATCTGCTTGCTCTAAGCATGGCATAATATCTAATGGCCACACAACTGTACATTACTGACACTAGTTACAAACTGTTCAGCAACAGTCTCCTGTCCCAATTAAGTGGCATAGTGTCCAAATAAATGAAGGGAATCCCAGCTATTTTCTCAATTATTCTTGTTTAACAGTTGTCCCAAATAAACGGCTGCCCTAATTAACCAGTGGCCCAATTAAACGGGATCCACTGTATTGTCAAAAGCAACTAAATGATATTGAATTAACTTTCATCCTAAAAAGTTTTGATCCTTTTTGAGTAATTGCTAAGTTAAGCTCTCAAACACATTCTCAGTTTATTTCACATAAGATGTAAAAACTAAGTTTCACTGGATTCAAACATGGCTCTTAAAAATGGAAGGATTACCTTACATATCATGTATTACAAAGAAAAAGACCATTTAGCCCAATGATTTGTGGCAGTGTTAAGCCACTTTTCTTCTACTTCATCCAAGCAAATCTGTATATCATTGCTCTTGCATTTAATCAGCAGTAAAGTGAACTGAGACATCATGAAAAATGCCAGTGAAACACCAAGCTTCTTGATTTTAATATTGTCCTATTCCTTTCTCCCTCATTTACTAATTTAGCTGCTCCAGAAAAGGTATCACTTCAGGTGCAGCAAGTGCCACAATATTCCCACTTTCTAAATGAAGTCTCTCCTGAATTCAGCTTTAGATCCCAATTTGGACATCACAAGTGTATGCTTCTCCATATCCACCTCAAGGTTCAAAGTAAATTTATTATGTCACCATATACTACCCTGAGATTCATTTTCTTGCAGACATTTACAGTAGAACAAAGAAAACACAATAGAATCAATGAAAAAATACACACAAAAACTGACAAGCAACCAATATGTAAAAGACAAACAGTGCAAATACAAAAATAAAACCTAAATCATAAATAAATAAATTGTATAAATCATACTGAGAACAAGGGCTGTAGAGTCTTTGAAAAGTGAGCCTATTGGTTGTGTTCAGTGATAAGTTTGGTGTTGAGGTGAGAGAAGTTATTTGAGCTGACTGAAGTTATTCACCCTGATTCAGAAGGGTTGAAGGGTAATAGCTGTTCCTGAACTTGGTGTTATGGGACCTAAAGCTCCTCAGTCTCCTTCCCAATGACAGAAGACAGCATGGCCCAGATGGTGGAGGACCTTGATGATGGATGCTACTTTCTTGTGGCAGTGTTCCATGTAGGTGTGCTCAATGGTTCCTTTCCAAAACCACCAGAGTTTCACTGTAATTTTAACCCAAATCTTTAAATCATCACTGTAGATCTCTACCTGCAATTTATGCAACTCAAAAAACTCAACATACTGAATTCACGCCAATATTTACAGCGCCTGTGACATGGGAACATAACTAAACACACACACACACACACCACCGCCACCACCACCACTTGCCCATGTTGAACTATGGCATTTACACAGCAGAATTCTGGACAAAAGCCAAGGAATGAAAACTGCTTTACATTCTGAATTACTAAATCATATGCAAATCTCTACATCTCCCAGCCTTGATATTTGTTTCAGTTAAAATGGAAAATGCAGCAAGTAGAGTACAATACAATAATGGTTCCAGTTTAAAAGTGAGTGCAATTAGTAATTAAAAGTTTAGAACTTGTTTCATAGAAGGTACTTGAGAGTAGATCTATTGTTGATTTTATATAGAAGATTAAAAGATTTTATTAGGCCAATTTAAGGGGCATAGGAAAATGGCTAATATTTGGAATCAATCTGACTCAAAGACCAAAATTAGATTCCCTTCAGAACTTGTCCATACAGTGAAACCAATTTAGATCTAGACAATGTAAAAGAAATAGCTCACATCCTGAGGAGCTTAGGAGGATTAATGGCGCCTGACGACGACTCTTTTGCTTGCATCTTCGGAAACAGGTGTACTTCAATCTTTAATATCTCCATTTTTCCCTTTCAGTGTTCTTTTGAAGACCATGCCTTGGTGTTACATGCTGACTACAGTTTCTTACAGGAATGGGATCCGCTCTCAGGGTTTCACGAATGGCCGTTATTTGGCATGCTAAGGGCACGGCCTAAGAGCTCAGCTCGCCTTCGGAGGGCCGAGATGTCGTGGCTCTGGAGACAGGTGGATTGAAGGTCGGTGCCCAGGTAGATCGGTGTGTCGTGGGAGATGAAAGACTAAGGCTGTGTGCCCGGAGACCCGAGATCTTTGGGCACAAAACTCAGAAAAAGCGATGCAACGGACTTTAAACATTGTAAACCAGCCAGTTGTTTGTTATGTCCCCCCTCTCGCTGTGAAATGGAGACATTTCTTTCTCTCTTATTAGGGAGAGAGAGAGCCTGTGGTATGTCGAACACCGAGTGAACAAGCAGTCTTTGGAGTACTGCAAGTCTGTGTCCTTGCTGTTGCTTTGCCCACGCTTGAGTGCTCAGTGGTGGGTGCCAATGCTTTTTTTGCTGGTGGGGGGGGGGGGGGAGGATTGTTGCTTGCTGCCGCTTATGCGCAGGAGGGAGGGGAGCTGGGGGGAGGGACTTTGGGGTTCTAACATTTAACTGTCATTCATTCTTTGGGGGCACTCCTCTGTTATTCATGGATGGTTGTGAAGCAAAAGCATTTCAGGATGTATATTGTATACATTTCTCAGATATTAAATGTACCTTTGAAACATCATCAATGAACAAGCAACAGAAGAAGGATAAACAATGGTGAATTCTTTGTCATAATACTCACCACTAACTTACGACGAGCTGCTTCTTTACCTTCAGTTCCATGGAATTGGGTCTCCTTTCTCCCCCAACCAACAGTGATGAATTTTCCTAAAGCAAGTAAGGAAGTGACAAGTGTACAACACAACAAACAGCTTGCTGCAAGTAAATAACTTTATTCTTCCTTTTGTAAAATATATTTGCAAAGTAATTAAAACTCTGTCTGTTATCTTCTTTTGGCATCTTTGTGCCAGGGAGCATATTTTGTAGAAGGGAGAGTATGGAATGACATTACCAAGTACCACATGTAGTTTTGACAATGTTTGGGAGGTTTTTGACTGTGGAAGAGATATGAAGAAGTGGAACAGGGGAATTCCAGACACAAGTTCACTGAAATATCATGGAAACAGAAAAGAAAATGACCATTCAGATCATCATGTTCATATTGGCAACACTAAGAAGGTACAAGTGTTCTCCAGTTGATTTGACGGAGTATCAGACTTAAAGGATGTGATTAATTTCTTTAAAATTAAGGGTATTTAGAAAACACAAATAGGTAAATTGTTTTTAAGTATTAGGGTCAAGAAGAATTGGGACTGTATGTATAACACAGAGAAATCTATGAGGTTAGGGAGGAAGAGCTAAAGAATCGGTATGAGGATGGGTCCACTAAGTAGTGATACATGGGCTGCTGATTGTTATTGTCCTAATAACATTCGTCCACTCAGAGTATATAACAGGGAGATTAGGAACTGAATATAGAGAAAAATTTATAATGTAATACCATCATGTGTGCATGCAACTCCAAGTTAATGATGTGAGAATATCTTATAATTTAGAGTAGGTTTCTGATAGAAAATAAATATATTCTGGACAAGCTGATTGAAACCATCTTCTAAACAAAGTAGTTTTATATTATTCTGAAAGAACTATGTTATGGTTCACTCTTTATTAAAGGTTAGAAGAGTATTCACAAATAGCTGACAGTCTATACAAGGACAGTGAAAAAAGTGTTATTCAAATTTATTTTTAAAAATCACTGACCTTCACCAAACTCATCCTGGTGAATTTTGACTTCAGTGACTGGCTCAAAGTCCTTAGTCATCATTATAATTGTCTCTTGTCCTGCAAAGCAATATTTTACATCATTCAGTATGCCTTTTAGTAAAAGAAGATAGCAGAATAGTTAAAATGCTGATCCAGTTTCACAAAAAAACAGAAAATACTGGCAGTTTTCAAAAGGTCTGAGCAACCCTAGAAAACTGCTGAAATTTCAGATTGATAACCTAAATTGTAATCAGCATGTTGCTCTCAAATGCAAATTGGTTTGTTGTTTCATAGCAAAAATATACAATCAATTACATTTAAGGTTAAATTTTAGCTTTGACCAAATTCTGCCAAATGCTCTTGGAATGTCTGCTACCACTGAATTCACGGTGGAACACATTATAACTGCCATCACAATACATATAGTGGTACTTCAACTGAAAAGCACTGCTAATTATGTTAAAAGCATTTCCTCCACAATCTCAATCAGCAGAGGAGCACCACAGGGTGTGTACCTCGCCCCCTGTTCTACCTGCTTTACACCTATGACTGCATGGGTAAGTACAGCTCCAACACCATATACAAGTTTGCTGATGACACCACTGTTGTGGGCAGCATCAACAATGGATGATGAATCAGCATACAGGAGGGAGATTGGAAATTTGGCTGAACGCCGTAATAACAACCACCTCTCACTCAATGTCAATACAACCAATGACTGAGTTTACACTTCAGAAGAGGGAAACCAGAGGTCCATGACCCAGTAATCATCAGAGGATCAGAGGTGGAGAGGGTCAGAAACTTCACATTCCTGGGTGTCACTATCTCAGAAGACATGCTCTTTTCTTGCTGCTGCCATCAGGTAGAAGGTACAAGAGCCTCAGCTTCAAGATCACTTACTACCTGTCAACCATCCAGCCCTTGAACAAAATAAGATAACTACACTTATTTACGGACTCTTTTATCTTGTTTTTTCATGCTCGTTATTTACTGCTATTTATTTATATCTGCATTTGCACAGTCCGTTGTCCATTGATTCTGTTTACAGTTACTGTTCTATGACTTTGCTAAGTATGCCTGCAGAAAAAGAATCTCAGGGTTGAATGTGGTGCCAAGTATGTACTCTGATAATAATTATTACTTTGAACTTTTGAACTTAAAAGTATTGATAATTATAGTGCCAAATGATGCTTTGTTTTGCTGAGTTAGTATAAAAGCTGAATACCATAGAATCTGTAATAAATAAAAATCACTATCCAGAGGGTAGTGAATCTGTGGAATTCATTGCCACATCCTGTGGAGACCAAGTCACTGAGTATATTTAAGTGGAGATTGACATGTTCTTCATTAGTAAGGATGTCAAAGGTTATGGAGAGAAGGAAGTAGAATGGGGTTGAGAGGGATAATAAATCAACCATGATGTGGAGCAGACTCGATCAGCCAAATGGTCTAATTCTGCGCCTATGTCTTATGGTCTAAAATGCTAGAATTTCTAGCAGGTCAGTGTTACCCAAGAGAGAGAAACAAACTTAACGTTTCATTTGTATTGTATTTTCTGTTAATTTAAAAAAACATTAGCATCTATATATCAAATAAGATTCATCCTCATAATTCTCTCCCTCCTGTGCTCTCCACGCAGGAGTAAGATTCCAATCCCTGTTCCCTTGGCGCCCTCATTGTTGTAGTGCATACAGCTAAATGTGGTAGTAACATACTGATTAAAAGTTCAGACAGTCATTTAACTTAAACTATTTCTCTTTCCACAGAGAGTGGGAGGCATGTAACCAAGACCAGTTGTATCTTCGGTCAATGTGCTCACTCTCACTTTTCAGATGAAAGATCATGGGACTGATGATAACATCCCTGAAATGGTGTTAATCCTGGCCCTAAGTAGGATAAAGTCAATGACTGTAGCTAGTGCATCTGCAGCTTTGCTATGTGTAATCCAAACACTGGGAATGAGCACAAGGTTGGTGGTACTAGTTCAGATTCAGATTTCTATATCAGATGTATATCAAAACAAGCATCAGTTGTGTTAACACCAACACAAGCTGAGCACGTGCTGGGGGCAGCGCACGAGTGTCGCCTCACATTCTGGTGCACACACAGCATACCCAGAATGTTCCTGCATTTCTAAATGACAATAATTGAGGACTGAGTGTCCTCATAATCTAATGTTCAGCAGAACAGTTCAGAATCATTCCTTACTGAGTGTCAGTGGTGGACAAAATATTGGAGAGGATATTTGGACAGGCTTTATGAACATTTGGAGAAGTCTATTTAGAGATAGTCTGTATGGCTTGTGAGTCGCAGCTACGAGCCTGAATGATGTTTTCAAGAAGTGATAAAACAAATTGATGAAGGTAGACACATGGCGAATCTGGATTTTAGTAAGGTATCTGACAAGGATCTCCATTGCATGCTCATTCAGAAAGTCAGGAAGCATGGGATCCAGGAAACTTGGCTGCGTGGCTTGCTCACAGAAGGCAGTGGGTGGTAGCAGATAGAGCACATTCTACCTGGAGGCCCATAACTAGGTGTGTTCCGCATGGATCTGCTCTTGGGGCCCTGCTCTTTGCGATTTTTATAAGTGACTTAGATGAGGAAGTGACAGGGTGGATTAGTAAATTTGTAAATGACACAAAGGTTGGTAGTGTTGTGGATAGAGTAGAAGTTTGTCCCAGGTTGATAGGATGCAGAACTGGGCTGAGAAGTGGCATATCTAGTTCAATCTGGAAAAATGTTAAGTGAAAAGCTTCGGACAATCGAACTTGTTGGCAGAATACAAAGTTAATGGTAGGATTCTCAAAAGTGTAGAAGAACTGGAATCTTGGGGTACGAGTCCATAGATTCCTCATAATTTGCACACAAATTGACAGGGTTGTTAGGAAGGCATGTGATGTGTTGGCCTTTATTAGTCGGGGGATTCAGTTCAAGAGCAGTGAGGTATTGTTGCAGCTCTATAAAATTCTGGTTAGATCACACTTGGAATATTGTGTTCGGTTTTGGTTGCCTCGTTATAGGAAGGAGGTGGAGGCTTTCAAGTGAGTGCAAAGAATGCTGCCTGGATTATAGAGTATGTCATATGAGGATAGGATGAGTGATCTAAGGCTTTACACTTTGGAGCAAAAGAGAATAAGAAGAGACTTGATAGAGGTGCATAAGATGATAAGAGGTATAAACAGTGAACAGCCAGCACTTTTTAACCAGGGCGACAATGCCTAATGTCTTTAAGGTAACGGGATGAAAATATAGGGGGGAGGATGTGACAGGTCTTTTTTTTAAACCACAAAGAGTAGTAAGAGGTTGGAATGCACTACCAGGTATGGTGGTAGAGGCAGATATATTAGCGATATTTTAAATGACTCTAAGATATGCACATGTTGAAAAAAAATGGAGGACGATGTGGAGGAAAGGGTTAGATCAGTGGTTTCCAAAGTGGAAGAGATCACTGGCTGGGGGCAGTGGGAGTTTTGGGGGTGGGGGAAGGGAGGCAATGAAGATAAAGAGGGCAGTGGGGTCACTCGGTTGCAAAGGAAGCAGCTGAGGGATTACATGCTTAATTACTTATTCAAAGCATTTGATCTTCAGTGCCACATAATTGATTACAGTGATCATGTAATCACCTCATCTCTTGCTAACCCACCTTCCTTTTAGATTTTGCTCGAAGTGCATTATAATTGTTGAAAAGCAATATGGAACTTCTGTATCTGGCGTATCATGAGAGATCTGGATTGAAGAAATTACATTATCTCTAGGCCCTGCCCTCGCATTATTGACATTCGCAGTGGTACAATGTTAGGTAATACAATTCCCATACTCGGTGGACTTCCGGGTCATCAAGGGAATGGCGGCGTAAGGAAAAGGTCTCTCGACAAAAAAGAAGGTAAACTGCCCCATAATCGAATTTAGACAAATACTTAATATTGCATAACTATATTAATAAAAGGGGCAAGGATGATGTCTAAGAACAAGATTAAAAAGTCCGCTCCGAAGGCTGATAAACATAAAGAGACGCAGCAAGGCGACGGGCCTAGCTCCCCCACGGCAAGCCAGGACGGAGATAATGAGGGGGAATCGGTGACTCTGTCCTTGATTCTCGGAGAGATTCGCGAGTTCCGACAAGATAACAGCAAACAGCTGGAAGATATTAAAGGAGAAATAGTAAAAACTAACTCGCGGATAGATGAAGCCGAAGCGAGGATTGTTGGAATTGAAGAGAAGCTACAAAACGCAGAGGAGGTGATAGCAGAAATGCTGAAGCTGCAAGACCAGCTCCAGTGGAAACTAATAGATCAAGAAGGCCGCTCGAGAAGGGAAAATGTGAGGATTTACGGAGTTCCCGAAGGAACTGAAGGTAAACCCGGATTGATGATTCCCTTCGTGGAGAAGCTACTTAGAGAGAACCTTGATATACCAGCCTCAAAAGACCTACAGATAGAAAGAGCTCACCGCGCGTTGGCACCACAGCCTCCAGCAGGCGCCCAGCCCAGATCGATTCTGGTCAGATTTCTCAGTTACAGAACGAAGGAAGAGGTGCTTAAAAGGGCATGGCAAAAGAAAGGTTTCATATGGAACAACTGTAAAATCAGTTTAGACCACGACTATGCACCGGGGATTCTTGCCAGACGGAAGGAATATACGGAAACACGGAGAGTCCTGAAGGAAAACAACATCAGATTCCAGGCCCTGTATCCAGCTCGGCTGAGAGTCTTTGACGACGAAGGGACAAAAACTTACGCTACGGTGGAGGAGGCAACGTTGGACCTGGCGGACCGGGGACTACCTATTAAAGTTATCACCCAACCGGAGTCGCTACTGGAGAGGATTCGGCAGAAGTCGTGGCAGTTAGTGGGGCGAGGACGCTCCACACGAACCAGAGTGTCAAACTACAAGGAAAAGCTGCAAATATTCAGACGCGAATGTACAGAGAACACAGATTAATTAAGAGAAATGACTGAAAAGAGTAAATCAGACTTAAAGGTAAAATGAAAACTGGTAACTGAAAATAAACTAGATGGAATAACTTGAATGATAGCAATATGGTCGAGACATAAATAGGAGAAAATTCTCTATGATTATTCAAACTGCTGAGGGCTCTCTAACACAGGGTGAAGATAGAGGTTACCCCTCTGAACTGAGGCGGGTCGGTGCTCAGGCCTCACTGTGGGAAGTCGGGAAAAATTTTCAAATGTTGCACGTTCAAAAATGTCTAGGGTGTGGTTATATGTCTTGGTTTACTGTTGAGAAGGGATTGCTTACTGTTTGGTTAGAAAAGGAGAGTGTTTTTTTTTCTACTAGAGAAAAATGCAAACTGAATTGGTAAAAATAATTTCCTATAATGTTAATGGGGTTTTGAATCCAATTAAAAGAAATAAGATTATGTCTAAATTAAAAAAAGAGAGGGCACAAATAGCTTTCCTCCAGGAAACACATATGAGCCAATCTGAACATGGAAAATTAAAAAGAATGGGCTTTAAGCATGTATTTTATTCATCATATAAATTGAGTCACAAAAGAGGGGTAGCTACTTTAATATCAAGTACTCTTAATTATGAACATATTTCAGAGACTAGAGACAAAGAAGGACGGTTTGTAAAAATCACAGGAAGAATAGAAGGTACAAAAGTAACATTGCTGAATGCTTATGCTCCTCCAGGTTGTGAATGGTCATTTTATAGACACATTTTTGACCTAATGGTCAGTTCTCAAGGGGTAGTAATTTGTGGAGGGGATTTTAATATTAGATTAAATCCTATATTAGATGCTTCAAGAATAGTTACTCAGAATAAACCTCTGACTCGGGAAGTGAATTCATTGATGGAGGAGTTGGGAATTATAGATGTCTGGAGGGAATTACACCCTACTAGTAAAGTTTATACATATTACTGTTTCCCTCATTCAGCCTATTCAAGGATAGACTATTTCTTTATCTTTAATACAGATAGACTCAGGATAAAAAACTGTAATATTGCAACAATTGATCTGTCAGATCATAGCCCAGTCTCTATGTCTCTAATCCTGGAAAGGAAAATCAGGAAAACACTATGGAGGCTAAACTCACATATACTCAATAACCCGAAAGTAATGGAGAGATTAAGGGGAGAAATCAAAGAATATCTAGACCTTAATGACACGGGAGAAACATCACCAGTGATCTTACGGGATACATTGAAAGCTGTACTGAGAGGGAAAATTATTTCCATTACCACTCACATGAAAAAAATCAATGCACAAAAATTAGCAGACCTTCAAGGAAAATTAAAACAACTTCAAGTTGTAGATAGCAACAAAAGTAATTCAAATCGAAAACAGAAAATTAGGAAATTGCAAAGTGAAATTGACGATATTTATACGTTGGAAACTCAAAGAAATTTTCTTTACCTGAGACAAAAGAATTATGAAGTAGGAGGTAAATCAGCTAGATTATTAGCATATAAATTACGAAAACAACAAGCAGACAATACAATTCATAAAATAAAGAATCCAAAGACAAAGCTTGTGGAGAGTACAATAGGGAAAATTCAAGAGAGTTTTGAAACATATTATCGAGAGCTGTACTCCCAACCCCGGGCCCCCAATGAGTCCTATATAGACAGTGTATTGAATTTTTTAGATCTACCTAAACTTACAGATTTACAAAATGAAAGTTTATTAGAACCAGTAACTGTCAAAGAACTGAAGGTGGCCATCTCTAGGTTAAAGGCTGGAAAGTCCCTGGGTTCTGATGGGTTTACCTCAGGGTGGTACAAGTCTCTGAAGACACAGTTAGCCCCATTACTACTTAACACCTTTAATTGGATCTTGCAGAGAGGAGAAACTCCACCTTCCTGGAGAGAAGCGATTATTTCAGTTATTCCTAAAGAGGGTAAAGATAAACTAGAATGTGGCAATTATTGGCCAATTAGTGTTCTTAATTTAGATTACAAACTATTTACATCTATATTAGCACGCAGATTGGAAAAGCTTTTACCTGGCCTATCCACTTAGACCAGACTGGATTTATTCAACAAAGACAAACACAGGACAACATAAGGAGAACTCTGCACATATTAGAACAGGTTAATAAGAACGAGACAGAGACAATGGTAGTAGGATTGGACGCTGAGAAAGCTTTTGATTCGGCTAGTTGGGCATTCCTATACAGAGTGTTAGGAAGATTCGGCTTTCAAGAAAAGTTTATTAAAGTAATTCAGACTCTATATGACAGCCCTACAGCCCGAATTAAGATAAATGGGGACCTCTCTGACTCCTTCATCTTAGAGACAGGCACTAGACAGGGATGCCCAATTTCTCCTCTCCTTTTTGCGCTATATATTGAACCGCTTGCCCAACTAATAAGACAGAGCGAAATCGTAAAAGGTATCAAGGTGGCAGGGATTGAACAGAAAGTGGCGTTATTCGCAGATGATGTTTTGGTCTATCTGAGTGAACCAGAAAAATCATTTTTAGGATTGTTTATACTGTTGGATGACTTTGGGAAAATATCAGGTTATAAAATAAATGTAAAGAAAACGCAGGTTATGTCCCTAAATTATACACCATCCAAAAAGTTGCAGGATACATATGATCTTAAGTGGGAAGCTAAATTATTAAAATATTTAGGAATAACCCTGCCGGAGGATCTTTCAACACTGTCACAGGTAAATTATGGGCCATTAATCTCAGAGATAAAAGCAGATATGCATAGATGGAATCTTATCCCCTTTTTAAGTTTAAATTCAAGGATAAATACTATAAAAATGAATATTCTTCCTCGGTTATTGTATCTTTTCCGTACTTTACCGGTGGAGGTGGATGATAATCAATTCAGGGAATGGGACAAATGGATTTCCCGCTTCATTTGGCAAGGAAAGAAACCTAGAATTCGATATAACACCTTACAGTTAGGGAAGGAAGGAGGAGGTATGGTTCTTCCTTGCCTGAGAAATTATTTTTATGCCTCACAGATAACCCCTCTGTTATATTGGTGTAATAGGGAATATAAGGCTAGATGGAAGGAAATAGAATTTGGATTAGTTGACAGTTTTCCTCTTCAGACCTCAATAGCTGACAAAGGATTGATGGCCCAGTTGGAAAAATTTAAAAACGCTTGGATAAATCTTACATTAAAAGTATGGCAGAAGGTGGTTAATTCATGTGGAATTAATAACATGTTAAAACTCTTTAGATGGTGTGCATATGATACCGAATTCCTTCCCAACAGAGGAGATAAAAGATTTGAGCTATGGATAAAGAAAGGTCTTACAACCTACCTCTCATTTATAGATAAAAGAGTATTACAAAGTTTCCAAATCCTGCAGGACAAACATGGCCTAGAACATAATGACTTTTTCAGGTACCTTCAAGTACGAAACTATGTTAACCAGAGTTGTAGATATACAGACCTATCAACAGTAAAATTAGAATTTTTCAAGATTCTGAATTCGGCTTGCAGTTCAATACCTAGTAAATCAGTTTCTCGATTATATAATGCACTCTCCCATGCTAAAAATGTAAATACACTGTATATTAAAGAGAAGTGGGAGAAAGAAGCGGGGTTGGTACTTTCAGAGGAGGCTTGGGGGAAAATCTGCAGCTTTCAATGGTCCTCGACTAATTCTTTGACTTGGAGAGAACATTGTTGGAAAAACATTATAAGATACTTCAAGACCCCATATCAGGAAAAATATAAAGATACAAATGTGATGTGTTGCAGAAGGTGCGGCTCCAAGGAGGCAAATCATTTTCATATTTTTTGGGATTGCCCTAAATTAAGTCTATTTTGGGAAGGTATTCATAGAACATTAGTTAAGGTACTTAGGTCCCAGATACCTCTGAACTTTGAGACGCTCTATTTGGGGCATGTATTGTTTCTTGAACAGAAGGAAGATATAAAGTTGCTGCAGGCCCTCTTAGCGGCAAGTAAGAAATCAATTACTAGAAAATGGCTAAATCCAATACCGCCTACATTAGAAGATTGGTACGAAATTATCTTGGAAATATTTAAAATGGAAAAGTTGACTTACTCCCTGAGAACTCAAAAAGAAAAATTTTATCAAATCTGGAATAAATGGATTGAATATATAACCCCAATGCGAGCAGACTTTAGATGACTCTCCTAATGATTTATACTGCTCTTCTCATCAACACAGTAATATTGCTAACGTTAGCACCCCTAGTCTAAATGTTTGTTTTTTTTTTGTTTTCTTTTGGAAAATAGAGAATTAACACAAGTAAAGGGAAAGATTTGGGAAAGGGATTAAAAAAATGAAAAAATTAAGTAAATAAGTACATAGGGATTAGATAATTATGTCTGCGGGCAGGAGCAAGCATGAACAAATTAGGATATAAACACCTACAATGGTTGATACATAGGCTTATATACAACATTTTGGACCAGTGAAAATGGTCCAGAAGGGTTATATGGAAACTATTATTACCATTTTTCTTAACAACTAATTCCATTACTTAGCCTAATAGGTTAGATTTACCACAGTACATAATTATCTATTTAAATGTTTATTTTCCTTTTATATCATCTCAATGTGTACTTAAGAATGTATAAATAATTGTAGTTTTATACATATAAAAAAATGGAAAAGGTTATAAGTGTGAAAAAAGTACATGATATTTGTGAATTCCTTATCCAAATAAAAATAAAATTTAAAAAAAAACAATTCCCATACTCTAATCACATAGTGATGTAACTCCTGTGAATTAGAATAGGGCATTAAATGTGGTAAAGTTCAGAGCCTGCCCTTGCAAATGGTCTTGACTGCATTTCTCTACTGCACAGCTCAATCAATATATCACCGTCCCACTTTATGCCCCTTCAGGCAGACAATCAGGTTTTCCCTGAGCAATGCTGACATCATAACTTTCCCTTTTATTGACTACAGCACTTGAGGTTGAACTTAAATAACAGGTTATTGACTGTGGCCGTTAATAGACAATGAAATTGGCAGAAGCAGACCAAATGAAAGAATGTAGACAGTATCAAGTTTTGATGAAGGGTCTCGGCCCAAATCGTCGACTGTTTACTCTTTTCCATATATGCTGACTGGCCTTCTGAGTTTCTCCAGCATTTTGTGTCTGTTGTTTTGATTTCCAGCATCTGTAGATTTTCTCTTGTTTGTGTAGACAGTATAGTGTGGAGTATCTGATTTTCAACCTTTTTTATTGATTTAAAAGAATAAGGGTAAATACAAACCAGAGAGGTTATCTCAAATACATATTTCAATAATAATACAAAGGAGTATACGCTGTCAAAATCATGTATAGTATTAAGCTAATATAAAAAGAGGACCACCTCGCCTCTTAACAGTTCATGGAAAAAAAAATCAAAATCTTCTATTATTGAGAGAGGTAAAAAAACCCACTAAGCTAACCTAAAACAAAAAAAAAAGGGGACTGGGCAGTCCATTTTGAGGATACAATTAAAAAAAAAGGGAAAATCTTTCTGATCAAATCTAAAAATTCGTGGAGAAAAGAAGAATAATTAACTATAAAAGTAGTAAGAATTAGATATGAAAATATTGAATAAAAGGTCACCCAGTTTGCTCAAATTTAAAAGATGTATCAAACATCCGACTTCCTATTTTCTCCAAACTTAAACAAGACATAGAGGAGGAGAGCCAAAAAAAAATACAGTAGGTGGGTTGGGATCCTTCCAGTATAATAGAATAGCTCTCCTAGCCAATAAAGTTGAGAAAGCTATCATGCGTTGAGCGGAAGCAGGAACGTTTCCTGCTTCCATTGGAATAACCCCAAAGATCGCCGTTAAGTGAATTAGGCTGTAGGTCTAGACCTATGACTTTTGATAACGTTCTAAAAACATCTCTCCAAAAGTTATTTAACTTTATGCAGGACCAAAACATGTGAGTTAAAGTGGCCACCTCAGTGTTGCATCTATCACAAGTCAGATATATATTAGAAAAAATATGCGCTAGTTTATCTTTTGACATATGCACCCTGTGCACTACCTTGAAGTGAATCAAGGAGTGATGGGCATAAGTAGATGAATTATTAACTAAATGACAAACTTTATTCCATTGATTATCTGAAAATGGTTCTTGAAGTTCCAATTCCCAAGCACGTTTAACCTTATTATTAGACATCATTCGTAAATTCAATAGCCGTTTATATACGATGGCTATCAAACCTTTTTGGAATGGTTTAAGCTGAAAGATAACATCTGTCATATTCAGTAAATGAGCAAACGGGTAATTCGGTAACAAATCACGTAAAAAAAATTCCTAACTTGTAACTATCTAAAAAAATTGTGCATTAGATAAATCATATTTGTCCATTGCTGAGAAAAAGACATTAAACAATCCTCTAAAAACAAATCTAGAAAAGTTATTATTCCCTTAGTTTTCCATGTTAAAAAGGCCTCGTCTAAAATTGATGGTTTAAAAAAATAATTAAAATGGATACTACTAGAAAGAACAAAGTTATTTAAGTGAAAAGATCTGCGAAACTGAAACTAAATTTTTAATGTATGTCTAACATGGGACTAAGATCTTTTCTACCAATCTTAGAAAACAAAAAGAGAAGAGGAGCTCCCAGCAAAGAAGCCCAGGAGAACCCCTTTACCGAGTTCTCCTCCAAGTCCACCCATGAAGGACAGCCCTGGTTATCTATACAGTGAATCCAAGAAGTAATATAACCAATATTGATTGCCCAGTAATAGGGTCTAAAGTTTGGTAAGGCCAAGCCACCATCTTTTTTTAATTTTTGCAATAAAGGTTTTCTCACTCTGGAGCTTTTATTATTTCAGATATATGATAAGATCATAGAATCTATTCTATCAAAAAACGTTTTTGGGACAAAGAATGGAACAGCTTGAAACGTGTATAAAGAATTTCGATAAAATTGTCATTTTTATCGCATTTATTCGACCAATTAATGACAACCTCATAGGTGATCATTTGGAAGCTTTGTTGTGTATATTCAATTAAAGGAAGAAAATTATAGATATATATATCTTTAAAATTTTTAGTAATTTTAATACCAAGATAGGTAAGATAATTTTTAGCAATATTAAAAGGTATTAGATCATATTGATCCAAATAGTTATTAATAGGAAATAATACACTTTTATGTAAATTTAACTTATATCCAGAGAAAGTACTAAATTCAGTAAATATGGGTAACATAGAAGGGATAGATTTCCTAGGGCCTGAAATGTAAACTAATATATCATCTGCATACAACGAAACCTTTGGTACTTTATCCCCTCTCTTAATACCCTAAAGAGAGTTGGAATCCCTAAGAGCAATTGCAAGTGGTTCTAAAGCCAAATAAAAATAATAAAGAACTTAAGAAGACAACCCTGATGGGTTCCTCTATACAACTTAAAATAAGGAGATTTTTGGTTGTTAGTTATAACCACAGCCATCGGGGCTTGATAGATCAAATAGATCCAGGAGATAAATCCCGGACCAAAATTAAATCTCTCCAAAACCTGAAATAAATAGCACCATTCCACCCTATCAAAGGCTTTCTCTGCATCAAGAGAGACAATACATTCAGATTCTTTAACTGAGGGAGAATAAATAATATTTAACGATCTTTGAATATTAAAATAAGTACCTATTTTTAATAAATCCAGTTTGATCATTTGAAATAACAGTAGGTAAAATATTCTCAGGCCTATTAGCCAGAACCTTAGAGAGAATTTTAAAGTCCACATTCAATAAAGAAATTGGTCTATAGGAGGCACATTCAGATAGATATTTCCCTTTTTTAGGGATCAGTAAGATTGATGCCTCATAAAAAGTTTTTAGGAGGTTCCCAGAGGATATAGAATCAGTGAAAGTTTGACATGGATGTGATGTAAGCATTTCAGTAAAAGTCTTATAAAATTCCACTGTATATCCATATGGTCCCGGAGCTTTCCCTAGTTGCATAGAGGATATAGCCCTAACTATATCCTCTTGTTTAATAGGTGCATCTAATGTGTTAATATCGTGAATAGAAATTTTAGGTATATTTAATTTTTGCAAAAATCTATTCATAAAGATAGTATTATCAGAAAATCCAGATTTATAAAGATTAGAATAGAAATCCACAAATATCTTATTAATTTCATGAAGGTCTAATGTTTCAGTTCTATCTGGTCTACATATTTTCAAAATCTGTCTTCTGACCATATTTGCCTTCAGCTGACCAGCCAGCAATTTACCTGATTTATCACCATGTATATAAAATTGACTTTTGGATTTTAAAAGTTGCTGCTCAATGGGGAAGGTCAAAAGCAGATCATGCTGTGTTTGGAGTTCAACTCTTTCCTTATATAGATCTTCACTAGGTCTTACTGAACACGCTTTATCTATCTCTTTAATTTTATTAGTAATCACTAAAAGTTCTGCTTTGGTTTTTCTCCTTAAACCTGCTGAATATGAAATTATCTGTCCCTTAAGAAAAGACTTCATCATATCCCATATAACCAAATTTGACATACCTTCAGTTGTATTAATTTCAAAAAATAAAGAAATTTGCCCCTTGATAAAACTAACAAAAGTTGGGTCTTGTAACAATATGGGATTCAGTCTCCACTGTGACATTTTCAAAATATTATCAGAAAGCCTCAAAGTTAATTTCATGGGTGCGTGGTCCGACAATGCAATGACGTCATACGCACAGTCGGCAACGGAATACAACAATCATGTATCTAGAAAAAAATAATCAATTCTTGAATATTTATGATGTACATGTGAAAAAAAAAGAAAAATCATTCTCATTAGGCTTCCTATATCTCCAAATATCGACCAAGCCATATTCTAATAGAAAAGAATTAATACAAGTCGCCGCTTTATTAGGAAGCAACGGATTGGTTGATGACCTGTCAATCAATGGGTTGAGACAACAGTTGAAGTCACCACCCATAACCAACTTACATTCATTTAGATTTGAGAGCGCGGAAAATAAGTTTCTTAAAAAATTCAGGACTGTTTGAATTGGGTGCGTAAACACACAACAAATCCACCTTTTGACCACATAGCAAACCAGTGACAAATAAATATCTTCCAATCAAATCAGTATTAAAATGTACAAAAGGGATTTTAAAGAGTTAAAAAGATACCCCTCTAGATTTATTTATTGATAAAGAATGATATAAAGGTCCCTTCCAGAATTTAAAAAGGCCACTTTCATCCTGTCTCTATACGAATTTCTTGCGTGAAAATAACATCCGCATGAAGTGTTTTTAATTTCTTAAAAATCTTTTTGCGCTTAATAGGATGATTCATGCCATTCAAATTCCAAGAAATTATATTAATTTTATTAACATCCATGTTTAAGATTTAATTTAAAATTTTATAAAGAAAGCTATTGCGCAAACGCAAACTAGATCCAAAAGAAAAAAAAGCACTGACTTGACCAGAAGTGACGACATGATTGATACAAGATATAACCTCTCAGAACTGCCCAGACGAGAAAAAAACTACTCTAATAGCCCCACCCCTCTCCCCAAAGCCCGATAAGCGATCCAATAGTAAGATCGCATGCTGACTTATGACCCTAACCCCAATCTTCATTTTGCAGCTATATTAACAAAGTTATATGTTTACTCCACCGATTGTAGACATAATAAAAGAAATGAACAAATTTCAAATGTTGTAATGTTATGTCTAACAATAGTTAAAACGTAGTTGGCGATGGCCATCTTAAATTCATCCAAAGTATATTAATCATGTTTTCAGAAAAGGATAAATCCAAGCAAATAATATATTACAACTGAAGTTTTTTAAAAATCTTACAAATCATAAAAAAATCTCAAACCCAGAGCTATATTAAGGCAAGCAAGAAAAAAAATTAAATCAACCAGGTCCTGTGCGGACATCCATCAAATATGAAACAGACTTTCTTCAAAGCAACTATAGATATATACTAACTGTTAACAAATAATAAAATAAAATAAAATCAGCCAAATCCTGTACGGACATCCATAAAACGTAGAACAGACTTTCCTCAAGGCATCTATAAACATCTCCCAGCTCAGGATTGTCTATTTAAGTTGCATTCAACATAGACTTAAGCCCCTTGATAAATTCCCAACCTTCTTCTGGAGAGTTAATCTTTCGTGGCTGAGAGTCAGGCGGAAAAATTATCAAATGTGCCAGATAACGAAGCAACGGACGACATTTCATTTTATATAATTCAGCCATCAGTCCCCGGTATTTCCGTCTTTTGGCAAAGATTTCCGGGGCAAAATCCTCCACTATACGAATTTCTGTTGAATTGTAGATTAGCTTACCCCTTTTTCTTGCCTCTCGGAGTATAGCTTCTTTGGTTGTAAAATAATGCAGGGTTAGTACCAGTGGTCGTGGACGTAGCTCGGGTGAGGGCTTAGATCGTGGGATTCGAAAAGCTGTATCGAGTACAGGGTTCGCTTCAAGAATCTCATTAAAAAGTGAATACAGCATATCTGAAAAGAGCTTTAACAGGTCACCGGTTTCAGTATTTTCAGGCAAGCCCAATATACACAAGTTCCTCCTGCGCATTCTGCTATCTAAATCAATCGTTTTTTTCCCTTCGTTCTTGATAATTCCAAAGTAACTTCATTAAGTTTCTTTTCCACAGATGACATCTTCAATTCCTGCTCGTTAATAGTTTGCCTGAATGACTCCTGTTCCCTCCCAATTTGATGAGCAGTCTGTTTAAGCGTCTGGAATTGAAAATCCAAATTCTTCAAAGATTCTTGAACAGTAAAGATGGATTTTTCAAGCTTTCTGTCAGCATCCATCAGTTTATCAATCTTAGTATTAAGCAATCCAAATTCAAGTTTCCTATCTTGTATTGAAGAGAATATTCTTTCTAAAGTAGAAAGTTCCTCCGATTTCCTTGTTTGTTCCCACTGTTCCGTTTCGGGAAGGATCTTGCCGTCTCTCAATTCAATACCGGATCAACTTCCTGCCATTGTAGTTAAATCATAAATCCTTCAACAAAAATATTGAATCTTCAACTTAGAAAGGATCTGTCAGTGGAATGTAAGATATAAAAAGTAGAGTCGCGGTGAAAAACACATCTCACTCCATTCGCTACAAAATGGAGTCTCTGGAGTATCTGAAATATGGAATTATATCAGCACCAAGCAACCAATATGTCTGTTGTGTGAAATTTTTCCCTGCAAATGAGGTAATAAAACCATACAGGCTCCTTGAACATTTGAGGAGAATACACTCTGATAAGACAAATAAGAATTAGGCTTACTTTCAGTCACTTTATGAAAACTTTCAGAAACAGAAAACACTTCAAAGCATATTTGTCAGCATTTCACAAAACAGTGATAATTTGCATGCTTCATTGCTCACTGCCAAATCTGGAAAGCCCCATACAATTGGAGAAGGACTGATTCTGCCAGTGGCAAGGGAAGTTCTAAGTACAGTTTTGCACAACTCACTACACCAAATAACTAAAGTGATTTCACTCAGCTACAACTCTGTTCAAAGACAAATCAATGAAATATCTTGAGAATGTGGAAGACGCACTGTGCAACATACTTAGGACAACAGAACTTGCTCTGAAGTTGGATAAGTCAACTTTGCCAGTCAACGAATCTTTGCCTCTTGGTTATATTCATTTCATAAAAGATAAAAGCACAGTTGAAGAGTTGATATTTGCAGGGAGACTAGAAAAAGGTACAGAGGGGAAGTCAATATTTCAGGATGTTGAGCGATTTTCAAAGAGAAGGACATTCCACTCACCAACAGATGGGGCACTATTAATGACAGGATGCCAATATGGGTTTAATACTTTCTTGACAAAGCTGTACCTAACATATTAACCATTCACTGTGTAATCCACAGATAACATCTTGTTGCAATAAGTCAAAATGATCTTTGTACAAATTATTAAATACTGTATCACAGTGTAAACAAAATCAAGTTCCACATTCCTCAATTCTCAGCTTTTTCAAGAGCTTTGTATTGAGAATGATGAAGTTTGAATGCTTGCTTTTGCACACAGAAGTCAGATGGCTCTTAAAAGGAAATTGCCCGAGAAACTGTAATCATATTCTTTGAAGACTCAAATACTTCATTTAGTGGTCAACTCAAGAATATTAGGCATGACACTGCTTCTTTGTCAGAATCATTTGCAAAGTTTAATGAAACAAATCTTCAATTGCAAGGAAATGAAGTGAATTTTATCAAAATCAAATCAGTCATCTCCGTATTTTTCTGTCCAAGTTAACCCTATTTAAGTGCAACATTGGCTGTTTCGATCTTTTCCAATTTCCAAGCCTGAGTTGGAAGAGAAAGAAAAAATAATAGATGAAATACCTGGAAGAGCTGCAAAAAGAAATGTAAAGAGTGATTTCAGGATCTTCTCTCACTCCAAATCCCAGATTGGGTAATAAATCCATTCCTGAACACTTATAATGAGAAATTAACAGGAAGGATGAAGGATGAACTGATTTTGCTACAAAATGACTTCGAGTTGAATCTGATGTTCCAAAAAAAAAAAAAATCACATCAAGACTTCTGGTTGCAGAAAGAAGCCTCTGAATGCTATTCTGCACTGTGGAAAAAGTTCAAAATGTCCTTTCCATCATCATACGTATTTAGTGAACTGCAGTTTCAGTTCAGTCGCCCAACTTCTTTCAAAGCAACAGACTGTAAATTACTGAATGTGGGATCTGAGACTCCTGAATGACATTCAGCCTGATGTTGAGAAGCTGATATCACTGCACCAAGCCCATTCATCTCATTGAAAGGTGAAGAAGCAATGAAGTAATGAATAAATTTTTCTCAAGTTCCAGCCGGGTACAAGTGTCGGTTATAACGGACATTTCTATAACAAACTCCACCATCAAGGCCTTGGGCAAGATGTAGCAGATGCTTACCCCGTCCACTCCCGATCAGGGTCACGTGAAGCCATGAGAGCAGGTGGTGGATGGTTGTATGAGCAGCTGGTGTATAATCACAAGTCCTGGTTATGTGACCACTGATGCCAAGGAGACAATCTCTAACAAGTACTGATAATGGTTGGGGTCACCCACCTAGTAAAGACCTTGTCCAGAAGAAGGCAATGGCATACTACGTCTATAGAAAAAATTGCCAAGAACAATCATGGTCATAGAAAGACCATGATCGCCCACAACGTACAACACAGCACATAACGGATGAACCAATGTACATATGGTCTAAAGTTGTTCATGAAAGTAGTTTCTACTGTAATTAAATAAAAAAATAAATTTAATTTATTTGTAACTTTATATATATTTCAATAATTTTTGCAATTATTTGTCACTGCAAATTTGTCATTGGATTTGCAATTCTTATTTTTTCAGTGTGCTTGTAACTCAAACATTTGTATAGTTTTTATCCAATTGCTGGAAAGAGAGAGGTGGTGCTGGGGATGTGATCTAGGAACCAAGAGGCCAGTATCCTAAAAAAAAGTTTGGGAAACACTGGGCTACACTGATCTTTGAGTAGGTTAAAAGGTCAGCACAACAAGGGCCTGAACTGTGCTGTATCATTCTATGTTTTATTCTATATGCCAAACGGAACAATACTAATATTTTAGGTTTTTGCGATAGGACAATCCTCTCATCCCAGGTGCTTGATTTCACCAACATTCTGTTCAACTGCAAAAATATTTGATTTTTAAACTCTAACTACCAAGAAAAAACAAATATGCCACTTACTTTAATAACTTGTTGCATCTACAGGTCAAATTTGTTTTTTTTAATGCAAAAAAAAAAGCATTTCACCTAGATGCAGTGTTCCTTCATTTAGAAATGGTCTCCCTCTTGATTTTACCGAGTAAATTGCATGACCTTTACCAACATTAAATATGTTTTCCCCCAAACACCTGACCTACCTATATCCTGTTGCAAAGTCTAAACCTTCTCATCAGAGAAGTTTTCCCATCTATTTTTAATGGCATCAACAAACTTAGATACCTCGCATGCTGGCCTCTCCTCCAAGTCATTAAAATAGTAAATAACTGACTGCCAAGGACTGATCTTGTGACAAGTGTCCTTCCAGATTGAAACTGTTCAATTTATTCTGACTGCCTTTTATATGATAACCTGACTTGTATAACTCTGCATGTTATATCCTCAAAGTCATCCATCAATTTTGTCAAAAAAACCACAGACTTGGTTTGCTTGCATTGAGCTTTTCTCAATGACTAGCTATTTCTTCTTTGATTGTAGAACCAAGCATTTTCTCAACAACAGATGTTAAGATAACACATATAAAATGCTAGAGGAACTCAGTAGGTCAGACATCACCTATGGAAAGGAAGAAACAGCTGATGTTTTGAGCTAAGACCCTTTATCAGGACTGGAAAGGAAGGGAGAAGAAGACAATAGTAAAATGGTGGGGTGGGGGGAGAGGAAGGAGAATAAAGAGAGTGATAGGTGAAACTAGGTGAATAGAAAGGTAGGTGGGTGGGGTGGGGGGCTGAAGTGAGAAGCAGGGAGGTAATAGGTGGAAGAGGTAAAGGGCTGAAGAAGTAATTTGATAGGAGAATGGACCATGGGAGAAAAGGGAAGGAGGGGTATTGGGGGAGGTGATTGATAGGTGAGGAGAAGAGGTGAGAAGGAAGCCAGAATGGGGAATGGAAGAGGGATTAGGGGAGAAGGAATGGAAATTAACGGAAGTTAGAGAAATCAGTGTTCATGACATCAGGCTAGAGGCTACCCAGATGGAGTATGAGTTTCTAATGAAGGGTCTCAGTCCAAAACATCAACTGCACTCTTTTCCATAGATGCTGCCTGACGTGCTGAGTTCCTCCAGCGTTTTGTGTGTGTTGCTTGGATTTCTAGCATCTGCAGATTTTCTCATTTGGAATATAAGGTGTTGCTCCTCCAACCTAAGAACGTCATCATCACGGCAGAACAGGAGGCCATGGACTAACAGGTCAGAACAGGAATGGGGATAGGAATTAAAATAATTGACCTCCAGGAAATATTGCTTGTTGCAGACAGAGCGAAGGTGCTCACAAAGCAGTCCCCCAGTCTCCGTCAGGTCTCACAGAGGTTGAGGAGGCCGCATCAGGAGCACCAGATACAGTAGATAACCTCGACAGACTTGCAGGCCAAGTGTTGCCTCACCGCGAAGGACTGTTTGAAGCCCTGAATGGAGGTGAGGGAGGAGGTGAACCAGCAGGTGTAGCACTTGTCCCACTTCCAGGGCAAGTGCCAGGAAGGAGATGAGTGGGGAGGGATCCCGTTGAAGATGGTGGAAGTTGTGGAGATGTTAAGATAACTGCCTGCAGCTTCCCACCTTTTTACTCCCCCCGGTCTTGAATAAGGGTTTCATGCTTGTCATTTTCTAATCTCTTGGAACATTCCTGCAATTTGGTGAGCTCTGAAAACTACAACCAATTATGTTTTATTTGTTTATAGATACAACTCTGTAACAGGGTCTTCTGGGTGAACAAACCATGTTGCTCAATTACACTCAGGTGACCAACTAACCTACAAAGCCATAAGTCTTTGGAACATTGAAGGAAGCTGGAGCCCTTGGAGGAAACACACGTGGTCACGGACAGAACATACAGACTCCTTATAGAAAGTGGTGGAATCAAACATGGGTTGCTGGCACTGTAATAGCATTACGTGCCTATAATCACTGCAACCACTTCCATTAAAACTGTTGAACATTGGCCACTGGGTTCTGGTTCCCGTCTTTAATTTCATTAGCTTATCCAATATAGTGTTGTTTTTTTAATAAGGATTGTTAACTACCAAAACAACTCATAAAAGAAAACAAATGAATTGGTATATTCTATCATTTATGCATCTTCTTTGAGAAATTAAAATCTCCAAACTTTGCCACTACTCCATGCCACTAAATCAGGACAGGTGAAGCCTTTTGTGTCTGTGTGTTCACTGCATAATTCCCACGGCACGCGGCTGGAAGTACAGATGCCTGAAGTCCCATACCATCAAGTTTAAGAACAATTCCCTTCAACAATTCAATGTTTAAACAAATTAACATATTGCTAATTGCTATAGTTTAGCAACACTATGACCATTATACCCTAATGCTTTTTTGTTCCAATTGTGTTTTCTGGTGAAAACTGATGATAAATTTACATGTTGTTTATGAAAGATGCATATATGATGCCATGTGCCTGTAAAGCTGCTGCAAGTAGTTTTCTTTGACCCTTTGCATACATATACTTGTGCATTTAAACAATAAATTTGACTGACTTTGATCCTGTCACATTCCTTTCACAGCCTTGCAATGTCTAAGATGCCCATACTGTTCCAGTGGTGGCCTCTCACTCATTTCTAATTCTCAGTACTCTACCATCACTGCTAAAAACTATTGCTTTGACTAAGCTTTGGGACACATGTCCTAATAGAAAACATAATTGGGAAACAAATTTTGCTTAATTATCTCTTGTTGTTTAATAGAAAATTTTGCTATATTCTACAAAGTTATTGCATTGCTTAGGCTCTACAAACAGGCTTTTGAAGACATAATAGATTAGATTAGATTATGGGGACACGCAGTCCTCTTTTATTGTCACTTAGTAATGTATGCATTAAGAAATGATACAATGTTCCTCCAGTATGATATCACAGAAACACAAGACACATATATTGACCTAGTAGGATAGTAAGGGAGATTGCCTGCTCTTTATTAAATGTTAAATTTAAAAAAATTGACCTGCACGTACGTGTGGTAAGTACAACCAATTCCTGGTCTGGACTCCAGCTCATCCCACTTAGTCCGCTGTCGACACTGCCAACGCATTCCAGCTAGAAAAATTTACAGAAACTCAAAATTAAGGAAAAACAGTTTTGTTAATACATGCAAGCCACATCTGTATTCCTTATGTTTCTCCTCTTTAAGATCCACACTAATCCGAAATCAGGAGCATCACAAGCTAACTTCTTGTTACTGGACTCTTTGATTATGAGCTCAAAGCTTGTTATTCTCTTCCAATTTCCTGAAGTTCACAGACTTCCATTATCATTTTGTGTGCTACTCTCATCTTAGAATACACCCACACTATATACCTACTTGCCTGTTCTCATGTTTCTAATCTCCTCAAACTATTATCCTCTGGTATGTTTACATCTGCTAATTCTGGCTTCGCAAGCGTCTTACAATTTCATCCACTAATAGCAGATGCAACATCCACTCCTTAAAATGATATCTATTTCACTCAACAGTTCTTTTCATTCTTTCCTCCTCCTCTGGGGTACTATTTAAAACCATTAACCATTCTAATGTTCCCTTACTAATTTTACTTTGGTTCAGTGTCAAATTTTGTCTGGTACTGCTTGGCTGAAGCAAGTTGTACATTGAAAACACGTATAAAATGCAAGGCATTAAAGGTGTCCCCTGCTTTTCGAATGTTCGCTTTATGAAACCTGTTACGAAAGACCTACATTAGTACCCTGTTTTCGCTTTCAGAAGGTGTTTTCACTGTTACGAAAAAAAGCAGCGCGCGATAAAAGCCCCGAGCAGCCGCTCTTCCCAGATTCGGAACTGCAATCTTGCCGGCACTGCTTTAACACATGCCTGTGAGCAGTCGTTTGTTTGCAAGATGAGTTCTATGATATCAGAAAAGCCTAAAAGAGCTCGTAAATGTTTTACACTTAGCGTAAAACTAGACATAATTAAGTGTTTCGATCGTGGTGAATGAAGTAAGGACAAAGTGAGTTTGGCTTGTGGAAGCTGACGAAGATGATGTTGAAGAGGTTTCGGCATCCCATGACCAAGATCTGATAGATGAAGAGCTGATGCAATTGGAAGAAAAAAGGATAACAATCGAAACCCAATGCAGTAGCGAAATGAACATGAAGCAACTGCATGAGATTTTGGCTGCAATGATAAAGTATGACTTTAATTTTGAAAGGGTACGTAGGTTTACGGGATATTTGCAAGATGGTTTGAATCCTTACAAAGAACTGTATGATAGAAGAATGCGCGAGGCTCAGCAGTGAAGCAAGCCTTCCACATCAGCCACAGCAGATGACGAACTTTGACCTTTGACATCAAGGCGGGCAGAGATAGAAGATGACCTGCCTGCCCTAATGGAAGCAGACGATGACAAGGCGACACCCCAGTGTCCCACCACCCCAACCCTCAGGCCACGGACAGATACCGATTTGCAGATTAATTAATTAATTAATTAGGTGCCGCCCAACACGTAATTGTCGGCCCAGATCAGGGATGACGTGATTGGAAATCGGCACTGATCTGGGCCGACAATTACGTGCCAGGCAGCACCTAATTAATTAGCATGTTTGTTTCGGCTTTTTTCCTAAAGATGTGCTGTATGCCTCCCGGCTACCGCTGCACCCCTGCATGCTTCGCGGATCGGTATCGGTTGGCGGCCTGGAGGGTGGGGGCTACTGCACTGCCTCAACCTGTGACGACTCAGTCTAACACACCATCATCAGTGTGATCGGTGCTGAACCAATTCCAGTAAGTAAAACTACACTGTACATACATTATTTCTACTTTATATCAGCTGTGTATTTTTGTGTTATTTGGTATGATTTGGCAGCTTCATAGTTTAAAGGTTACTGGAGAGTGCTTGTGCCGTGTTTTTGCCAATAGTGCTGGCGTAAGATTTTCTGCCGACGGCGCTTGCGTGAGATTTTCGCTACGGAGAACAGTTCAGTAATGATTGTGGAAAAGTATTTCTACTTTATATAGGCTGTGTATTTATCATATCATTCCTGTTTTTACTATATGTTATTGTTATTTTAGGTTTTGTGTGTTATTTGGAATGATTTGGTAGGTTACTTTTGGGACTGCGAACGCTCACAAAAATTTCCCATATAAATAAATAGTAATTGCTTCTTCGCTTTACAACATTTCGGCTTACGAACCATTTCATAGGAACACTCTGCCTTCAGATGGCGGGGGAAACCTGTATCCTGTGTTAGCTGTTTCCTGCTGAGGAAGCAGCTTTTGCCCCCAATTACAATAAAATACCTCAGAGGATGTAATCAACTAATGAGAATGAGGTTTCTGAGTGCATGCAAAAAGTGCATTTAGTAAGTACAGTACATGCCAAGGGAAAACTACTACTCCCTCCACTTAAAACAAAAATATCATACTTCATGTTTTACCTGATTTGTGCTTGAATTATAAAGTATAACATCTCCAGATGCAGTGGCAACGCACACCAATTCCTGATCTGGCAGATCCTCAATACCAACAACACACCCAGAGCCATCTTCAGGGAGATATGCTTCTTCAACCAAAGACACCTTATTGACCACCTGGAAAAGAACATCATACAACAATCTGTGAATAACCTTATCAAAGACAAACTGGATTAAAATGGTTCAGTTACTGGGAGCCAAACACCATGCACTGAAATCTATAAATTGGACACTAGGAGGGCAGCAGATGTTCCTCTTTTGCAGGAGTCCTTATTTATCAAAAGGTAGTGCTATGTATGACTTAATATAAAATAAATCAGAAGAATATGAAGCTCCGTGCCACAGCAGAGAAACCCCTATAGTTCCAGAAGCGAGAAATACTAATATTTATTTTCTAGAGTATACCTGCCAGCACATGTAATGGTCTTTCATTAACTATCGTATGATTCTTGGACTTACTGAGTATGCCTGCAAGAAAATGAGCCTCAGAGTTGTACTTAGATAATAAATTTACTTTGAACGAATTCAGGCAGCATCTTGATAAACCTCTTCTGCTCTCTCTCTGCTTCCTTTCGATAAATGTAGCAACAATAATTGAATGCTATATTCCAGATGAGGTTGAACTAGAGTTTTTTTAAAGTTGCAAAATTAACTTACAGATTCTTGAACTCAGTACCTTGAGTAATAACGAGAAGCACGTCATACATCTTCTTTACAACTGTATCAATTTGTGCAGCCACTTTCAGGGAGCTATGGACTTGGACCCTAAGATCCCTCTATGAATCAACAATGTTGACGGTCTTGCCATTAACAATGTACTATCCCATCACGTTTGATCTCCCAATGTACATCTCACATTTGGCCAATTTAAACTCCACGTGCCATTTTTTTGCTCATATTACACTTTATAAATACAGTGGATTCCCATTAGTTGGGACACATGGGGACCAGTACATTTTGGCCGAATTAAGCAGCTGTCCCAATTAGAGAATGTCATGGAAATAGTTAAAAAGGCATTTAAAAAAGACAAACTGAGTAACAAGTTATGTACTTAAACAAAATACAGAATAAATTAGAACCCTATCAATACTACTACAGTACCATAAAACTGTGTAATACTTCCTAATAATCACCAATGCAGCAATTGTGCTGCCATGTGCATTTGATTGGCTGTAACTAAACAAAATCAACAGACACCTAGAGCTGGCATCTCATGCCTGCTTCATGAGGCAGCCTCAAACAATCCATTTGACGATTTCATCCTTCAAATCTTCACTTTCACTGTAACATTCAAGATGACTGTTGATAACTACACATTCTTCATAGTTCTTAACTTGTTGAAGTAGTGAAATAATTTCATTTTCAATCGCAGTCATTTCTGGCATCGCCAAGCCTGAATGCTTCAAACTGCAGTGAGCAAAACAGTTCTGACTTGTTTTGCTGCTTATTTCTTGCCCTCTATCAGTGACAAAAATCACTCATTTTTAACACAAACACATGCAACTGATGCTATTTAAACACTGTTCACTCCAAGCACGGTGCAGTGTCTAATTGACCACAAAGTTCACGTGTCTGATGTTACTTAGAAACTGTTTGGCAACACTCTCCTGCCCTAATTGAGTGGCAAAGAGTCCCAAATATGAAGGGAATCCTGGCTATTTTCTCATTTCATTTTTGTTCTTTAAGATTTGGCCCAAATAAGCAGCTGCCTCAATTAACTGATAGGCCAATTAACCAGAATCCACTGTACTTAAAAACTGTACTATTGGAAACATCATAATCAATCAGTACAGATCAAGATTCCACAATAAGCAACGTGATAACTGCTAGAAGTTTTTTTTTTCACAGTGCTAATGAGGGATAAATATTCTCAAGACATCAGGGAGAACTTCTTCAAAGTAGTGCTAAGAAATCATAATGCAGTTTATTTCTTTTTTATTGGAAACTCCATATTTAGCAAAAACTAAGCTAGGTTAGGAAAGCAGGAAAAATATCTCATTAAAATTAAATTTCACATGAATGTGGCACCTCCAATACTTTAGTACTAGATTATCAACCGAGATTGTGGGAGAGATGGTCAGTAAGGCTCTAAAATAGGACTGGAACCTGAAATTCATTGATTCATGTAAGGGTACAACCATTGAACCACAGCTGAGACAATTATCTTTTTTTGGATGTGTCCAATAATAAGAAAACACCTTCTAAGTTCATTCAGATCTGGTTCAGAAGTAACACCTTAACTTGGGGGGGGGGTGGTTTTGACTCCCATTTCAAACCTTAACATTTAATCCAATTCTGTACCAATGGATGTTGCATTGTTGGAACTAATATTTTAGGCGAAACATTAAACTAATTAACACCCTCTCAGACCAGTGTTAAAGATTAGTGTACACTTCAAAAAATGACTCACTATGACAAAAATTTATCATGTAAACATCACTGGAAAACAGACAATCTGGTTCTATATCTTGCATCTGTTTGGGAGCAATTACTATGGAAGCCGGTTATTGTGTTACCCATGTTACAACAGTGACCATAGTTCAGCCATAATCATGGTTTAAAAAGTCTTGAGATTATGAAATGCAGTTTATAAATGCAAGACCATACAAAGCAGGTTTTAGATTTCCTTATTATTGTTAACATTGCTTATCATTAACTTGCTGGACTTATAAATAACTAAATTAACATCAGTTCATTAACTTGTACCTATTGAAGGTATGTCTGGATCTGAGAAACAGTTATCACCATCAATACAGCATCTTAAATGCATTTTTTCTGTTAAGAATGGGTACTAAAAGGGAGTGAATTGCTGAACTAGAATCTATAAGCATTAAAACTAATTTATACCTGTTCTGTGTGTGGGTCAAGTTCTGTGATTCCCAAGTTCGATCCCACCAGCACTGTTCTTGTATCCATACGAATGGTCAGACACTGAGGAATTCCCAAGCCCTGCCATTTGCTGCAGTGCAGGCTTTGCAGTAATTTCAGATTACGCATAGCAGATGCTATGAAGGCATCACAAAACAAACAGGGAAAATGTTAATTGATCAATGCAATCACTATCCAGTGATCAAACAAACCAGAATCATATCTAAGCAAGCAGCAAAACTATTAAAGAGGCAGCACAGGCATTATAGAACAAATGGCCAACTTTGACTAAATTTTCTTTAAAGAATTCTGAAGCACAGAATTGTGTGTTTTCTGTCTCTTAAAAAAAACTGACCAAAGTGTATCCCATTTCCCCACAGCACAGCAAACTTTCTCTTCAAGCATTTATCTAATTTCTGAATGAGAATTTCCCAATGAATATGACTCAACTCTCATGGACCATGTAGTTTAGGAATCTTGCCACATCCAATTCATGGGCTCGTGCTTGTCAAAAGGAATATATACTTGGTAGATAAAACATGCTAAGGAAGAGGAACACCTCCTTCTTGCTGCAGGTGTGGTCTCATATCTCACTGATATAATGGGCCACTTGATAACCTACTTGTCTGCTGAAACTTTTAAAGGGACTCCAGCAATATCAGGGACACAGAAGGCAACACCTTGGGCAGGTGAGAGTGAAATGAAACATATAGGCCGATTCAAGAGCTTAAGTTTGTGCAAGATGACTTGGTGCTGCTTCTATAGCTCCTGCCCTAAATCAGCAGCACAATTTTAAACTGCTCCACCGACTTCCCTGAACGAACTGTCCCCAGGTTGGCCTGGGTATCAGGGAATGATGCTGATGCGGCTTGTTGCCGGAGAGGGAGGAGGATGATTATATTGGGGAGGGGGGCGGTCAGATGACTGGAACCGCGCTTTGGTACTTGGAGGAACAGAACCGCGACAAGGACAGCCAGTGTTGCAGAAGCAGGCTGACTGGATAGAGGAACACAAGTAGTTATACGGAGGGCGAGTAGAGCTGTGTGGATGGAACTACAGAAGGGGTTTTTTTAGGGCTAGAAAGCGGGGAGAGGGGGACAGTGGAGGAGATCCACGGCCGGAAGGGAGGGGAAGAACCAGGGCCGTTGGTGGGGGGCGAAGTGGCAATCCAGGGCCAGAGGAGGAGATCCAGGACCGGAGAGGGACGGAGGTCTGCTGTCCACCCACCGCCCTCGATTCCAGGCCCACAAACCAGACGGCACCGACATGCAAAGACAACCGATCGACAGCTCCCCCCTCAGCCATCCCATCCCATCCCCCCCACCCTCCCGCTGCCAACAACAGTCACCTACGCACAGCTCGTCCGATCGGCCACCGGCCCTCAGCCACACGTGAATCGGCGTGACCTCTGACCGCTGAGCGGCCGTCCGGCGCCCCCTGGCGCCCGGAGGACCCGGCGCCTCATTCCTCTCGGGCAGTCAGTCCCCGTCCGCTGCAGGCGCTGACCCGGTCTAGGAAGCCAGCGCAGGTGGGGCCGCGGTTGCTTGAGGATCGTTGTTTGACAATTGGTTTAATATTGTCACCTATTCTGATATTCTGTGAAAAGGTTTTGCACGCCATGCCATCCATACAGCAATACATAGTCATAGTAAAGTACAGCACAGAAACAGGTCCTTCGGCCCTTCTAGTCCATGCCGAACCAAGGGAAAATAGTAACAGAGAGAATTGCAGAGGGAATTCTGTGTAGGTAAACAAGTGCAAGAGCAATGACTAGGTGGATTGGGAGATCAAGAGTTCATCTTTATAGACTAGGAGTTCCATTCAAGAGAATTATAACAGCAGGATGAAACTGGTGGTGGTTCACAGCTGAGTCTACCCAATCAACAACACTTTGTTGTTCTGTCCTCATACCTCTTGACTTCTATATAGTCAAATATCTGACAGTCTTCACCTTAAAAAACATAGAAAACCTACAGCACAATACAGGCCCTTCGGCCTGCAAAGTTGTGCCGAACATGTCCCTACCTTAGAAATTACTAGGCTTACCTATACCTAAGGGTAGTGGGTAGTGGCTCCATATGTCACTACTACAGGGCATGATGACCCTGCCTTACATGAGTCCTGGACTCAGTTGGCTCCGGCTGACAGTAGTTGGTATGAGCCCCTATCCAGGGTTACGGATCCCACTGCCTTGTGGGTATCTTCGGGAGAACAGAAGGCTAAGGAGTAAACCCTACACAAATCCGGAGTGGAGCCCCTAAGGCGGTTGGATGATGTATCATGTCACCTCCCGGCAGCACCTGCGGCCAAGCTGATGCCAAATGTACTACTTCGTATTCCTTTGGCCCACATCCGCGAGGCCAAGAGGGGGAGCTTGATGTCTGGGTAGCCCAGGATCTCCAAATTCATCACCCAACTCAGTGCCCCAAAGGGTGCATCCATTGTCTACTTAGACAGATGGAGCCATTAATTACCTATAGCCCTCTATTTAACTAAGCTCCATGTACCTATCTAAATGTCTCTTAAAAAACCCTGTGGTTTCTGCCTCCACCACCGTTGCCGGCAGCCCATTCCACGTACTCGCCACTCTCTGAGTAAAAAAACTTACCCCTGACATCTCCTCTGTACCTACTCCCCAGCAGCTTAAACCTGTGTCCTCTTGTGGCAACCATTTCAGCCCTGGGAAAAAGCCTCTGACTATCCACACGATCAATGCCTCTCATCATCTTATACACCTCTATCAGGTCACCTCTCATCCCCCGTCGTTCCAAGGAGAAAAGGCCGAGTTCACTCAACCTATTCTCATAAGGCATGCTCCCCAATCCAGGCAACATCCTTGTAAATCTCCTCTGCACCCTTTCTATGGCTTCCACATCCTTCCTGTCGTGAGGCGACCAGAATGGAGCAAGTGGGGTCTGACCAGGGTCCTATATAGCTGCAACATTACCTCTCGGCTCCTAAATTCCATTCCACAATTGATGAAGGCCAATACACTGTACGCCTTCTTAACCACAGAGTCAACCTGCGCAGCTGCTTTGAGCGTCCTATGGACCCCAAGATCCCTCTGACCTCTACACTGCCAAGAGTCTTACCATTAATACTATATTCTGCCATCATATTTGACCTACCAAAATGAACCACTTCACACTTATCTGGGTTAAACTCCATCTGCCACTTCTCACCCCAGTTTTCCATCCTATCAATGTCCCACTGTAACCTCTGACAGCCCTCCACACTATCTACAACACCCCCAACCTTCGTGTCATCAGCAAACTTACTAATCCATCCCTCCACTTCCTCATCCAGGTCATTTATAAAAATCACCTGGATGATTTTTTAAACAATTTATTAAATACAATTAAATGATTGCATTTAATTTATTAAACGATTCCACCTTTGAAGAGTCAAATCCCTTTTCTTGGAACAAATCCTTATTCTGAAGCTGTGCCAAACAGTGGAAACATCATAGTTATTGAGTAATACAACATGTTGCTATTAGGAAGAAGGTACAAGAGTCTTAGGACTCAACCCACCAGGTTTAGGAAAAGCTACCACCCCTCAACCATCAGGCTCTTGGACAAAGGGGAAAACTTCACTTAACTTCTATTGCCCCATCATTGAAATGTTCCCACAACCAATGGACTCACTTTCAAGGACTCCTCATCTCATGTTCTCGATATTTATTGCTTATTTATTTATAATATTGTTTCTTCTTTTTGCATTTGCACTATTTGTTGTCTCCTGCACTCTGGTTGAAGGCCCTAGCTTAGTGGGCGTTCATTGATTCTGTTTTAGCTACTATTCTATAGATTTGTTGACTGTGCCCACAAGAAAATGAATCTTAGGGTTGTATATGGTGACATATATGCACTTTGGTAATAAAATTTACTTTGAACTTTGATAGGCCTTTCGGCCCATGAAATCTGTACTGAGAACCAAGTACACATTTATACTAATCCTGCCTTCATCTTATTGCCCCACCTTCTCTGCAGATTTTGCTGCTTGTCCACATGTTTGTCGAAATTTGCAGCAGCCACTTGGTTTACTAGCCGGGATGTGGGAGAAACTGGAGCAGCTGAAGGAAACCCTCGCAGTTACAGGGATAACACATGAATCCACTCGGAGAGCACCCAGGGTTAGACGTACCGTAAGAAAGCAGTTTTACTCACTGTACACTCTTCCTTTTGCCATCCACCTCATCAATCCTCTGCAGATTCTTGTATGTTTCAATAATACTGCCTCTCATTTTTATATAAATTCCACTGAGTGGAAGACCAGAGCGCTTAATTTTTCTCCATACATCAAATTCTTCACCATAGAGATCAGGCCTGTGAACCTTCTTTGCACTGCCTGCAATCCAAGTACTGTATATTCTTCCTTAAATAGTCTAAAACGGTATACTGCAACGGTACCTCTGCCTCCAAAGATGGTAGAGGCAGATCATTAGGTGTACTGTATTTAAGGTGGATATAAATAAATATTTTAAAGATTGAGGATTTGATAGTTATGGGAAACGAGCACAGAACAGGATTTGAGGAGAGCATTGATCAGCCATAATCATGTTGAATGGCTTAAATAGTCATAGTCATAGTCATACTTTATTGATCCTGGGGGAAATTGGTTTTCCTTACAGTTGCACCATAAATAATTAAATAGTGATATGTAAATTATGCGAGGAGATAAATCCAGGACCAGCCTATTGGCTCAGGGTGTCTGACCCTCCAAGGGAGGAGTTGTAAAGTTTGATGGCCTATGACGCTCTGTGTTGCATCTCGGTGGAATAAGTCTCTGGCTGAATGTACTCCTGTGCCCAACTGGTCCATTATGTAGTGGATGGGAGACATTGTCCAAGATGGCATGCAACTTGGACAGCATCCTCTTTTCAGACACCACCGTCAGAGAGTCCAGTTCCATCCCCACAACATCACTGGTTTGTTTGTTGATTCTGTTGGTGTCTGCTACCCTCAGCCTGCTGCCCCAGCACACAACAGCAAACATGATCGCACTGGCCCCCACAGACTCGTGGAAAATCCTCAGCATCGTCGGGCAGATGTTAAAGGACCTCAGTCTCCTCAGGAAATAGAGACGGCTCTGACCCTTCTTGTAGACAGCCTCAGTGTTCTTTGACTAGTCCAGTTTATTGTCAATTCGTATTCCCAGGTATTTGTAATCCTCCACCATGTCCATACTGACCCCCTGGATGGAAACAGGGGTACCTTAGCTCTCCTCAGGTCTACCACCAGCTTCTTAGTCTTTTTCACATTAAGCTGCAGACAATTCTGCTCACACCATGTGACAAAGTTTCCTACCGTAGCCCTGTACTCAGCCTCATCTCCCTTGCTGATGCATCCAACTATGGCAGAGTCATCAGAAAACTTCTGAAGATGACAAGACTCTGTGCAGTAGTTGAAGTCCGAGGTGTAAATGGTGAAGAGAAAGGGAGAGAAAGGCCCAGGTTGCTTACTCCTGCTACTATTTCCTTATATTCTTATATGTTTTTTTCTCCATAGTTGCAAGATATAGTTATGTTTCTTTTTAACAGTAAAGCACAGCATTATTATTACGGTGCCTGAGGCTTCTACGTTAGGAACTGTTGATGTTTTTTTCAAATGTTCCACTTTCAGTTTGTGCGTAGCTGACTACATGCTAAATTAAAACTGCTGGGTATTTACGAACAGCAGGAAGACAATACAGTGGAAATCCAAAGCAGCACACACAAAAAGCTGGAGGAGCTCAGCAGGTCAGGCAGTATGTATAGAAAGGAATAAACAGCCAACGTTTCAGGCTGAGACCCTCCCTTCTTCGGGACTAGGAAGGAATGGGGACGAAACCATACAAAACAATGGGGATGGGAGAAGGTGGCTAGCTGGAAAGTCATAGGTGAAGCCATGTGGGTGGATTCCATTTAATTGATCAGTCAGGGTAGCCAAAAGCTAATCCGGAAAATTGCCAGGGTTCCCTTCATTTATTTGGTACACTGTGTCGCTTAATTGGACCAGGAGACTTGCCCAACAATTTCTAACTAGCATCAGTCACGTGCACTTGTGTGGCTGTTAGACGCTACACCCTGCTTAGAGCGAACAGTTTTAAATAGCAATATTTGTGTACGTATATGTTCAAAAAGCAGTGATTTTGTCAATGATAGTTGATGAGAAATAAGCAGTAAGACAATTCAGAACTGTTTAGCTCACAGGAGCTCCAAGCATTCAAGCTTGGAGATGCCAGAAACAGCTGAGATTCAAAGTGAAACGATTTCACTACTTCAACAAGTTAGGAACTACGAAGAATGTGAAGATCTTGACAGTCATCTTGACTGTTACAATGTAAATGATGATTTGGAAGATGCAATTGTCTATAGCATTTATGAAGGCAGTTCATTATCTGCACCCGTGTCTGCACTGATTTTGTTCCTTACATACACTGGATGAATTCTTTGTTGGTAACTATTAGGAACAAGTACACAGTTTTATAGCACTCTACTTTTGATAGTGTTCTAATTTATTCTGTATTTCATTTAAGTACATAAATGCTTACTCAGTTTGTCTTTTTCATACCTTTTTATCTATTTTCATGGGTCTTCAGCTAATTTGGTCAGCTGCTTAATTGGATCCAAAATGTACTGGTCCCTATGTGTCCCAATTAATGGCAATCCACTGTATTTATAAACAGAGTGGATTTTCAAGGGTCCAGTTTCAATTATTTTACACTTATGGTGAAAACAAAAATGCAACAGCCATTCTTGTGAGTCCTAGTTGCATTAGTGCAATGTAAAAATTACACCATTATTCTTTGAGGATTACAATAAAACTTGTGTAACACCCTGGTTAAGATTTTTGCTGCTATGCTGTAGGTATTTCATTTTAGCAATTAGAAACATAGAAAATAGGTGCAGGAGTAGGCCATTCGGCCCTTCGAGCCTGCACCGCCATTCAGTACTCAGAACCCTGTACCTGCCTTCTCTCCGTACCCCCTGATCCCTTTAGCCACAAGGGCCATATCTAACTCCCTCTTAAATATAGCCAATGATCTGGCCTCAACTGTTTCCTGTGGCAAAGAATTCCACAAATTCACCACTCTCTGTGTGAAGAAGTTTTTCCTCATCTCGGTCCTAAAAGGCTTCCCCTATATCCTCAAACTGTGACCCCTCGTTCTGGACTTCCCCAACATCAGGAACAATCTTCCTGCATCTAGCCTGTCCAATCCCTTTAGAATTTTATACGTTTCAATCAGATCCCCCCTCAATCTTCTAAATTCCAGAGAGTATAAGCCTAGTCGATCCTGTCTTTCTTCATATGAAAGTCCTGCCATCCCAGGAATCAATCTGGTGAACCTTCTTCGTACTCCCTCTATGGCAAGGATGTCTTTCCTCAGATTAGGGGACCAAAACTGCACACAATACTCCACGTGTGGTCTCACCAAGGCCTTGTACAACTGCAGTATTACCTCCCTGCTTCTGTACTCAAATCCTCTTGCTATGAATGCCAGCATACCATTCGCCCTTTTCACTGCCTGCTGTACCTGCATGCCCACTTTCAATGACTGGTGTACAATGACACCCAGGTCTCGTTGCACCTCCCCTTTTCCTAATCGGCCACCATTCAGATAATAATCTGTTTTCCTGTTCTTGCCACCAAAGTGGATAACCTCACATTTATCCACATTAAATTGCATCTGCCATGAATTTGCCCACTCACCTAACCTATCCAATTCACCCTGCATCCTCTTAGCGTCCTCCTCACAGCTAACACTGCCGCCCAGCTTCGTGCTATCTGCAAACTGGGAGATGCTGCATTTAATTCCCTTGTCTAAGTCATTAATATATATTGTAAACAACTGGGGTCCCAGCACTGAGCCTTGCGGTACCCCACTAGTCACTGCCTGCCATTCTGAAAAGGTCCCGTTTATTCCCACTCTTTGCTTCCTGTCTGCCAACCAATTCCCTATCCACATCAATACCATACCCCCAATACCGTGTGCTTTAAGTTTGCACACTAATCTCCTGTGTGGGACCTTGTCAAAAGCCTTTTGAAAATCCAAATATACCACATCCACTGGTTCTCCCCGATCCACTCTACTAGTTACAAAAAATTCTATGAGATTCGTCAGACATGATTTTCCTTTCAGAAATCCATGCTGACTTTGTCCGATGATTTCACTGCTTTCCAAATGTGCTGTTATCACATCTTTGATAACTGACTCTAGCATTTTCCCCACCACTGATGTCAGGCTTACTGGTCTATAATTCCCCGGTTTCTCTCTCCCTCCTTTTTTAAAAAGTGGGGTTACATTAGCCACCCTCCAATCCTCAGGAACTAATCCAGAATCTAAAGAGTTTTGAAAAATTATCACTAATGCAGCCACTATTTCTTGGGCTACTTCCTTAAGCACTCTGGGATGCAGACCATCTGGCCCTGGGGATTTATCTGCCTTTAATCCCTTCAATTTACCTAACACCACTTCCCTACTAACAAGTATTTCCCTCAGTTCTTCCATCTCACTAGACTCTCGGTCCCCTACTATTTCCAGAAGATTATTTATGTCCTCCTTAGTGAAGACAGAACCAAAGTAGTTATTCAATTGGTCTGCCATGTCCTTGTTCCCCATGATCAATTCACCTGTTTCTGACTGTAAGGGACCTACATTTGTCTTAACCAATCTTTTTCTTTTCACATATCTATAAAAGCTTTTACAGTCAGTTTTCATGTTCCCTGCCAGCTTTCTCTCATAATCTTTTTTCCCTTTCCTAATTAAGCCCTTTGTCCTCCTCTGCTGGACTCTGAATTTCTCCCAGTCCTCAGGTGTGCCACTTTTTCTGGCTAATTTGTATGTTTCTTCTTTGGAATTGATACTATCCCTAATTTCCCTTGTCAGCCATGGGTGCACTACCTTCCCTGGTTTATTCTTTTGCCAAACTGGGATGAACAATTGTTGTAGTTCATCCTTGCGATCTTTAAATGCTTGCCATTGCATATACACCGTCAACCCTTTAAGTATCATTTGCCAGTCTACCTTAGCTAATTCACATCTTATACCTTCAAAGTTACCCTTCTTTAAGTTCAGAACCTTTGTTACTGAATTAACTATATCACTCTCCATCTTAATGAAGAATTCCACCACATTATGGTCACTCTTAGCCAAGGGGCCTTGCACAACAAGATTGCTAACTATCTCTTCCTCATTGCTCAATACCCAGTCTAGAATGGCCTGCTGTCTAGTTGGTTCCTCGACATGTTGGTTCAGAAAACTATCTTGCATACATTCCAAGAAATCTTCTTCCTCAGCACCCTTACCAATTTTGTTCACCCAATCTATATGTAGATTGAAGTCACCCATTGTAACTGCTGTTCCTTTATTGCACGCATTTCTAATTTCCTGTTTAATGCCATCCCCAACCTCACTACTACTGTTAGGTGGCCTGTACACAACTCCCACCAGCGTTTTCTGCCCCTTAGTGTTATGCAGCTCTACCCATATCAATTCCACATCCTTGCGTCTAGTTCTTCCTTTCTATTGCATTAATCTCCTCTCTAACCAGCAATGCCACCCCACCTCCTTTTCTTTCATGTCTATCCCTCCTGAATATTGAATATCCCTGAATGTTGAGCTCCCATCCTTGGTCACCTTGGAGCCATGTCTCTGTGATCCCAACTATATCATATTCATTAATAGGTATCTGCACATTCAATTCATCCACCTTGTTGCAAATGCTTCTTGCATTGACACACAAAGCCTTCAGGCTTGCTTTTAAAACACTCTTAGCCCTTATACAATTAAGTTGAAAAGTGGCCCTTTCTGATTTTTGCCCTGGATTTGCCGGCCTGCCACTTTTACTTTTCACCTTACTACTTTTTGTTTCTACCCTCATTTTACACCCCTCTGTCTCTCTGCACTTGTTCCCATCCCCCTGCCACATTAGTTTAAATCCTCCTGAACAACAGTAGCAAACGCAAACATTGGTTCCAGTCCAGCCCAGGTGCAGACCGTCCTGTTTGTACCGTCCCACCTCCACCAGAACTGGTTCCAATGCCCCAGAAATTTGAATCCCTCCCCCTTGCACCATTTTTCAAGCCACGTATTCATCTGAAATATCCTCCTACTTCTACTCTGACTAGCACTGGTAGTAATCCATAGATTATTACCTTTGTGATCCTACTTTTTAGTTTATCTCCTAACTCCCTAAATTCACCTTGTAGGACCTCATCCCATTTTTTACCTGTATCGTTGGTACCTATGTGCACCACGACCACTGGCTGTTCACCCTCCCACTCCGGAATGTCCTGTAAGAGCAGTCTCTTGTTTTCAAACTGCTTGGGTTTGAGCTAAAGGAAAGGAGCTATGCTGTTCAATTTAGGAATGTTTTGTCAGTCAATGAGGATAGTGGAATTGGGAGAAGGGTTGAGAGAACGTGGGGCAAAGAGGTTTTAGGTGACAGAGGCTGGTGTGGATAGAGGTCTTTTTTGGCAGGAGGAGGGACAATGGCTGAGGCTGCCATTCCTGTTGTACAAGGTGCTTTGTGCAGATTAATGGCTTTAAGGAGGAAGAACCGTGAGGGGAGCCGTTTGTTCCAGTGGATTTTGAGCGACCTTCGGAAGGTGGTGTGTCCTTTCACGCAGATCATGAGTCCATTGCGTAAGTTAAAGACAGCTTCAAGATGAGCTCCAACTTATGTGTACATTTGGACTGGGTTAACTGTAGTGGGCCCTTTTTTCCCCTTTTCTTTTTCCTACTAACCGTTCGATAAAGCCGACTTTTGTAAATATGCTTTCTTTTTAGTTGTATGCAGTGTATGGTCTGTTAGTTCTTGCTGACAGGTACTTGCATGGGGACAGTAAGTTACACAGTATTCACACAGATCGGGGTTTGGGTAGGCGAGACATCGCACCTCTAGGGTTTGGTGGGACACAAGTCATATCGACCCTAGATGTACGGAGTTTGAGAAAGGTGATTTTCTCACCGCTGAGTCCAGTGGCTGTTAGCGAGGGGCTAACAAGCCGCATCTCTAGAGACGCCCAGCAAAAAAGGGTTTCATTGCTTAAAAAAAATAGAAGAGCATTTCCTCTGCTGGTAGAATAGTGTTTCCTTAGATTAACATTTAGCCGTGTGTTGTGCCTTAAATCTCATTAAATTAAATTACACTGTTCATGCAAACTGCAATCCTATTTGGTCAATTGTACTTTGCACAAACTCTTTTTGTCTTACATCTCATGCAAACACTACAACTACACCATCAAAAAACTTTGTAGTTCTGTATCTCCTTTCTAAGTACCGTATCTTAGGTTAATGAACCACGTTTGAAGTTACTGCTGTAGGAAATGTGGCAGCTAATTTGAACATAGCGAGATCCCACAAATAGAAATATAAAAATAATTCTGATTTTCTGCACCTTAGTATTACTAAGTGGTAAATGTTCAACAGGTTTTCAGGAAAGATTCCACTGATCTCCTTTCCCAAGGAGGGGTCCCGGCTCTGTGTTCTGCGTTCCTGTCTCCCAAGACCGAGGCTCTGTGTTCTGCGTTCCTGTCTCCCAAGACCGAGGCTCTGTGTTCTACATTCCTGTCTCTCTAGACCAAGTCAAGGCTTCAGGATCTCGTCCTGTCCTTGTGCCTCGCCCAGCCCAGGAGTACCTCATGCTGTCCAAGCCACGTCCAAGAACCTCGTCCTGTCCAAGTCAAGGCCCTGTGTTCTCATCCTGTCCATGTGCCTCGTCCTGTGCAGGAGTTCCATGTCCTGTTCTGTCGCCACGTCCTGTCCTTGCCAAGATCCTAGTCCCGAGTCCTAGCCTCGACCCAGGTTCTGGTTCTGAGTCAAGACCCAGGTTCTGAGTCCCAACCAAGACCCAGGTTCTAGGTCCTTGTCCAGGCTCTGGTTCTGGAGTTCCGTGTCACTAGTCCAGGATCCTCGTTCCTAGTTCCTTGTCCGGGTTCTGTGCTTCTTGTCCATGTCCTAGCCCTGGCCCTGCATCCTAGTCTCGTCCAGGGCCTGTGTCAATGTCCAGTGTCCTTTCTTCCCCACTTCCCTTGCTTGCTTAACTCTCGTCCCAGTCCTGTTCCTTGTACTTCAGTGCCTGTGTCTTGCATTTGGGTCTGCCACAAATGCCCCCCTTATGACATCTGCCACTTGCACTTGCATGGATAAGGGCCAGCAAGGACAAATGCACAAGGGAATCATGGAGGGAGCGAAGTGGAGAGTGTTGGGGTGGGGGAGATAAAAATGTTTTTGGTGATAGGAACCTATTGAAGGTGGCGGAGGTTGTGGGGAATTATATGTTGGATGCGGAGACTCAGGGATGGTAGGTGTGGACAAGAGAACTCTATCCCTGTTAAGGTGGTGGGAAGATGGGGTTAGCTTGGAGGAAGGGAATCCCCATTCTTTGAAGAAGAAGGATATTCCTGATGTATTGAAAAGGAAAGCCTCATCCTAGGAACAGATGTGACAGAAATGAAGGAACTGAGAAAAGGAAATGACATTTTTACTGGAAACGGAGTGGGAAGAGGTATTGTCAAGGCGGCTGTGGGAACTGATGGGTTTCAATGATATCAAAGTTCAAAGTAAATTTATTATCAAAGTACATACTGTATATATCACCATATATAACCCCGAGATTCATTTTCTCGGGAGCAATCACAATAAATATAGGAAATACAATAGAATCAATGACAGACCGCACCCAACAGAATGGACAACAACCAATATGCAAAAAAAAAAACAACAAACTGTGCAAATGCAAAAAGAAAGAGAAAAAGGAAATAATCATAATAATAAATATGTGTTAAATATGGAGAACATGAGATGAAGAGACCTTGAAAGTGAGTTCATAGATCGTGGGAACTTTTCAGTGATGGGGTGAGTGAAACTGACTGAAGTTATTCTCTTCGGTTCAAGAGCCTGATGATTGAGGGGTGAACCTGGGTGGTGCAGGTTTTAAGGCCCCTGTACCTTCTTCCTGATGTCTTCCTGTGAGAAGAGAGCATAACCTGGACAGTGGGGATCCTGGATGATAGATGCGGTTTTCCCTTGACAGCTGTAGATGTGTTCAATGTGGGGAGGGCTTTACCCGTGATGGATTGAGCACTATTTGTAGGCTTTTGCTTCCTCTTTCTGTTCCCCCTCCAGCCGTCCTCTCTCCTAAGATCCAACTATCTCATTTCCCAAACTTCTAATGCAATCATTCTCCAAGGTCTCCCGCGGCTTGTAGGAGAACCACAACATAAAGATCTGACATCACCCTTTTGATCCATCTATCGCACCTTTGTGGGTGCACTGCCGTTTCTATCCCAAATGCACAGGTAAAAGCAAAGACTAGAACTGACCTTAATGAAAACGACTGGATTGTGTTTTCAACATTGTTTGATTCTGATATCGTACGACATACGGAATAAAGATACTGAAGCAACACACACAAAATGCTGAAGGGACATTTTGTGCGTGTTGCTTTGGATTTCCATCATCTGCGGATTTTCCCGTGGTTGTGATAAAGATGTTGAAGTTTTGTTTGAACTTGTTTAATTTTTTTTTGCAGAAATAATGTGCAAAATTTCGCAATTCTATTATGCAACAAGTTAAATTGCGCGGTAATTGCGGCCAGATTGGTCCAACCTCTTTGATAATAATTTCCGCATTATCAACCAATTGCCTCTTTCGCGGAAATGCGATGCAAACTTGGAATATTGCTTGCCGCGGTCCAAGTCAAGTTTTCAGCAGTGCGTGTATGTGGGTGCTGTTCTGGTGTACTGGGGTTGGAAAAAGTAAAAAAAAAGCAGCTGTTTAAGGAGGTCAATTCTTCATTATACCCCACCACACCTAAAACCCTACCACATCCAAAACCCCGAACCAAACTTTCACTGGTATGCTCGGGACCAACGTCAGTCCCGGCAGTTGGCTATTACTGACTTTTCTGGGCGTGGAGCAAGGAAATTACTAAATTCCTGACTGATTTTTGCCAGCCTGCAGTTCGAATATAGGTAAGGCCGAACACTGAGAGTAAATGTTAATGGTGCTCATGAGTTTAAAAAACTTTAATCTAATAAAGAAGCTGTCAAAGTGAGTGAGATTTACCGACCCAAGTGGAATGGCGTGAGTGGAATGTTGAAGCTTTTCAGATTTGTTAAGCTATGCATCTGTATTCTGATAAATTAATCTTGTAATTTAAAAAATCGCGTATGTTAAAAAAGGATGTTACTCAGATCGTCCCAAAGCGCTTTACAATTAATGAGTGTTGCAATGCATGGCATGTTTTGCACAGCAACATGACTTAGTGTCTGTATAATGCTTCGTTATGCTGGTTGAGGATAACTCAAGGCAGCGAGAGCTTCCCCTGTTAACCTTCGGCATTATATCATTGGTTTTTTTTTGTCCACCTGGGGCGAATGGGAAACAAATTTAACATCTCGTCCCTGAAACACCTCTAATGGTAGTCCCTGTTTCTCTCAGTACCCAAACGCGCTCATGTTCTGGAATGAGACTTGAACCCTCGAACTTCTATTTAAAAAGGGAGACTGGCATTTTTATAGCATCCCTCGCAGGTCGCAAACAGACTATGGCAAACTGCATAATACAAATTTATAAAGGAAATGTTTTTAAATAGTGCTTTTGAAATGATATCTATTGCCTAGTGCTTTGTATGTGCTTGCAGAGTGAATAGTATTTTAATTGTAGACCTGTGATTGCAGGATGGCAGATGAATTACAAGTGGGAAGAGCCAACAGATTGGAGGTGTTAACATTACCAGAAAACTCACCTGTTGAGAAAGAATGTGATAATGTGTATGGTGAAACAAATGAGGCAGAGGACTTGTCAAACTATTTGAAATCCCTGAACGAGGAACAGGCACAATCCAAAAAGTTATGTGGATATCTCAACAAGCTAGGAGGCAAAGGACCACTCAAAGGCTGCAAGACTCGTTGGTTTGTGTATGAGCCAAGGAAATGCCTTCTGTATTATTTCCGAACTGCCCATGATAGCACTCCATTAGGGAGCATGGATTTAGCAAATGCTGTGTTCAATTTTTGTCTGGAAGCTGAGGAAGGAACCTTTGAAATCAAAACTCCAGAGAAGGATTATACTCTGAAGGTGAGAGGCAACTTAATTTTGTTATCTTTAAATTTGTTATCTGCTGGATGATATCAATTCTGTACAAATTGACAACCAACACGAAGTTTTTTTTAATATAAAAAAGTTCATTTCCTTTTTTATATGCTCTGTTTTATTCACAGACTAAGTTTCAACCAGCTGCTTTATTTTATCAATAAAGGTTATCTTTTGATAGAGATTTAAATAATGTAATTGTGAAACAAATTTATTTGCATTTGGCATCTCATGGGTCAATGTAAGGTTCCAGTGGGTTCTACCCCTTCGCCTCAGTCCTATTTTTAAAAAAATGTGTATTATTGGTATTGTAAAATATTTATTTTGCTGTCCTCTTGCTTTCCATACTCACAGTTTAATTTAAACAATTCGAATATATATTTTAAACTGACTAGTGAAAATTCAGCTGATTCAGCAATTTGATGTGCTTTCATTCCAATATTCTGGAAAAAAATATCCAGTTTTTGACCTTTCCTTCAGTGCCAAACATTTATGTGGTAAGTTTGGCTGAGCTACTTACTAATTTTGGTAAAGCAAATGTGTTGTAAGTAGGGCACAGATGAGGAAATGCCCTGTACCCCACTTTAGCCCATTTGAAGGGCTGATCTGAGTTAACAAATAGTGTAAGTGTGAACTGGTGACCTCAGAAAGTAAGATATGGCACAGTAGTTCAGGATGCCAACACATGACTGGGCATGGTGGGGTACACAAAGATATTAACCCTTGCAGCAAATAGACTCCTTCCCTACAGAATGCAGAATGCAAATACAGCTGATCTGATGTGGTGTGGAATTTGCGGTTGAAATCAATTCTTTACTTCCTTATTTGATCAGTTAATTGCTTTTGCAGGGTGTGTGGAAGTATTTATAAAGCATAAGTACAGTGGGTTCATGATTGATGGAATTACAGTTTTAATTCTTTGATGTACAAAGTAAAGCCTGACTGACCTATTTAGAAGGTTTAGTCATCATTTCCTGAGAGAATCTTCTGCAGGAGCAATAGCAACTTTATTCTCTGGTGTTTGAACCACAACTAATTTTCTGCAAAGTGTGAGCCCGCTTTTTTTTTGCACTTTGGGTATGTGCACACATCTTGTGATCTCTGCATGGAGGCCGATGTCAAAGAGGGTGAACCCAATCGCGCACTCGGCAGGGCACTGAAAACCTGTGCCAACCAGCTGGCTGGGGTGTTTAAGGACATTTTCAACATCTCACTGATGTTGTTGGAGACGCCTTCTTGCTTCAAAAGGGCATCAATCGTACCAGTGATCAAGACGAGCAGGGTGAGCTCCATCATCAATTATGGCCCTGGAGCACTCACATCTTATGTGATGAAGTACTTTGAGAGGGCGGTCTTGGTCAGAATAAACTACTGCCTGAGCAAAGACCTGGACCTGCTACAATTTGCCAACTGCCACAACAGGTCTATGGCAGATGTAATGTCACTGGCTCTCACTGGACCTCCTGGACAATGTCAATACCTATGTCAGACTGCTATTCAGATGATTGTAACTCAATATTCAACATCATTATCCCCTCACTACTAGTGAACCAGCTTCGGACCCTTGGCCTCTGAACCACCCTCTGCAACTGGATTCTTAACTCATCACCCATGGCTGTGTGGCTAGGCACAGCTCAAACACCATCTATAAATTCACCAATACCAATAACAGTTGTGTCTGAATCCTAGATGTTGATGAGATGTACAGGAGAGGCATTGGTTGGTTGAATGGTCTCACTTCAACTTTGTACTCATTGTCAGTAAGTCCAAGGAATTGATTATGGACTTTGGGTCGGAGAAATCAGGAGAACATAAACTAACCCTCATCCAGGGGTCAGCAGTGGAATGGGTGAGCAGCTTCAAGTTCCCATACTTAAAAATCTCAGAGGAGCTATCATGGGCCCAATATATTGATACAATCACAAAGAAGGCAAGCCAGTGGCTATACCTAATTAGGAGTTTGTGCGATTTTGTCTGTTTCCAAAGACTCTAGCAAAGTTCTGCAGATGTACACTGGAAAACATTCTGACTGGTTGTATCACCACCTGGTATAGAAACTTCAGAATCGAAAAGAGCTGAAGAGGGTTGTAGACTTGCCAACTTCATAATGGCACTAGCTTGTCTATCATCAAGGATATCTTGAAAACGCAGTGCCTCAAGAAGGCAGCATCCATCAATAAAGACCCACATCATCTAGGACATGCCCTCTTCTCTCATTACTACACTCGGGGAGTACAGTAGCCTGAGGGTGTTTTAGGATCAGCTTCTTCCCCTCCACCAACAGGTGTCTGAACGGTCCATGAACACCGCCTCACTACTTTTCTTTTTCTTTGCTCTATTGTGACAACATTTTTGTCCTGCTCTGTTTTTCTGCTGCAAAACACGATATGTCATATCACGACATACGTCAGTGATAGTAAACCTGATTCTGATCTAATAAGTGTGGTAGGTGTTCTCTCTGAAAAAGATTGTACTAAGGATCTCATATCTTCCCTTTCTTTTCTAATTGATGAGCTATGCAAAGGTAGCTCCAACCAAAACTGATATTTCTTGTCCTGTTCATCTTTTCTATGACTGAAAAACACTGCTGGTTATTAAGAAGACTAAAAAATGCAGGTCTCCCTTGCTAGTGAGCGGAATAACAAAGTGTTGCATAGTTATGGACTAAAGGCTGATTTATACTTGTGCGTACGAGCTTGCGCCATAGCCTATGCAAGTAGGCTATGCAGTTGTGAGCATTTATACTTGTGCATTGGTGTGTCTGCATCGCTCTGCAATTCACCACCGAAACTCAACATGAAGAAACTCAAACTTCAAACAATGGCGACTGAAACTGAAGGAGGGTGAATTTTCTGTATGTACCGTGTAGTGTCACTTAACAGAATCGGAAATTTTGAGCCAAAATTGATTTGTTGAAAAAAAATCAGCACATACACGCATGTGCACGTCATGCATTTGCATGTCACACATGCGCACATACCTGCCCGTGCAAGGCTTCATGGTCATCGTAGTCTTTCTCAGGGTAAACAAGTTTAAAGCAAGCGTCTTTTTCCGTAAAAGCGAAAAGCCTCTTTCCGTTAACGAAAACAGATACTAATGTAGGTCTTTTGTAAAAGCGAAATGTGTCCTCCATAATTTCGGAGGTCTGTAAAGCTTTATGGAAAGCTTTGCAGCCAAAGTTCCCTCCCTGCCCTTCAGTCGCCCAATGGGAAGCTATTTCAGTGTAGGAGGAAATGTGATGCTACCAAGTGGACCAATCACAGTTGTTGCGGTCTGCGTTGCCGCGACGTGTAGTTACATTTTGGGAGAGGTGCGCATTGGGCTACGGCATAGGGTTTGTATAGATTATAGTGTAGAGTTCGTGGCTACACCATACCTATGACATCGATTTGACGCACAAGTATAAATCAGCCTTAAGGTGAAGAGCAGGCTCACTCTCCGCACCAGTTTACTACAGCTAGTTGGGGAAGTGGCCGTTGGAAACAGTGCACTTGAATGCAGAAGCATGGTGTGTGTGTCGCTGTGCTCCCATCAATTCTACTCACTAACGTCAGGTTGTGGGAAAATACAGTAAACTGGATTACCTGAGTCTGAACTAGTGAGAGATGAGGGACTGTTGCCCACCTGTCCTGACAGAAACATGGCTTCATGACACCATTCCGGACTCGACCATCCAGCTAGAAGGTTTAACCTCCTTTCAGGCCAACAGAAATGTTGCAACCTTCGGTAAAGTCGTGCAGGAGTCTGCGTGTCTGGTGTGTGAATGCCTTGATAGTAATGATCTACTGCTTACTGCAGAGTGAGTTTTAATGGTGAAGTGCAGGCCCTTCTACTTACCAAAGGAGTTTGCTGCCATTGTGATTATTGCCACTTACAACCCCCCCCCCCCCCCCCCACCATGGTAGTGCTGCAGGAACTCTGGTGCATTCTGCAACCTCAAAGCCACTCACCCCAATGGTGTCTTCTTTGTTGCTGGTGACTTCACTCACACCAATATAAGAACAGTCCTGCCTGCCAAAATTCTACCAGCATGTCAACTTTGCAATCAGAGGAAACAATATATTAGACTTGGTTTATACCAACATTAAAGGAGCCTACATGTCTATACCCTCGGATAGTCAGACCATATATCTTTAACTTTGTTTCATTTGGTTGCACTGCATGCACGATGAGATGACAACAAACTTGAACTTGAACAATAGAGGCCTTTTCAAACATCAGTAAATACTGATTTTTTTTTTGGCTTCAAGAACCAACACCAGTTGTGCATTCTGCTGCTTTGTAATCCTATATAGGTCTTGTGTGCTGCAACTTTCACATTTAACCTTATAGAAATGAACTCAGCAGTAGTGAACAAGAGCGCTATTTAGCACCCTGATGTCATTCCAGGGCACACAGCTGCTGTCAATAGGTTGCAGCAAATTTTCTGGCACAGTTTCCTAGCCTCGTACTTCAAAGCTGCTTAAGTCAAATGAAATGGTAATTTTGGAGGAAAAACACTCTTCCTTTTGTGGTATTTATGACATAAAATTTGACAGAATAGAAAGAGATCGTTTATTGAATCTGTGCTTGCCTTTTTGAAGATTAATTTAATTGATCCCACTCTTTTGGAGTTTTCCTCCTTTTCCTGCAACTTTCTCTATTTTTAAGTGGTTTATTCTGTTCTATCTTGGAATGTACCATCAAATTTCTCCTTCCAGGGATGTAAAGAGCCTTCCAGGTGAAGCAGAGATTCATTTACAACTCCTCCAACCTTGTCTGTTGCATTTGTTACTCTTGATGTGGCCTCTTACCCAGTATCTTTCCTCATTCCTTCTGCCTGTCACCTGCACACTGTATCAGCCTTCCCCTTACCTCGTTATGCTGTCTAATACCCATTTACATCCTTACGTGATTCAGGGTCTCGACCCATTATGTTGACTATTCTCCGACAGATGCTGCTTGACTTATTGAACTCCTGCTGTTTGCTTTTTTTTTGCTGTCTCTATTGTCCTTTGAGATAGTGCATTCCACATACTGGACGCTAGAAAAGAAAAATTACATTTAGATACTAACGGCCTTTGGTGGAAAAACAATAGCGTGGAGTTATCAGAATGTGTGTGCAACTATACACAGAACTTTCTGCTATTTTCAATGTGATGCAAGTAGACAACGTGCCAGTGGATATTCACTCGTATTTGTAAAATTGCAAACCAGAGAAAAAGGTCATTTGACCTGTCACGTCTGCCAGCTTTTGAAAGAATTAACTAGTTATTCCTGCTCCCCCAGCTTTGGACCTCAATGGCATTACATGACATTATGTCACTTGTGTCCACATCTTATCTTTTTCACCTCTTTCTACTACTCTATTTGCTGGATCCAGATGCAAAATATACAAATGTTTTAACAGATTTTGTTTTGTAAATGATATTGAAACAGCTACATTTGAAGTTAGAAATGGCAAAGTTTTTGTGGACTTTAAACTGAATGTCTGAATAATATAAGTAGGATTGGGGAAAAAAATTCAAGTAACTGACATTAACGAATTTAGAAGACTAAGAAATCTCCTTGAAACTTAATTCTTAATGGGCTCAACAGGTCAGATGCCTGGGGGATACTTCCCCTGAATGAGGAGTCTAAAACCAGCGGATATGGTTCAGATTCAAAGATAGTCCATTTAGGACTGAAATGAAAAATTTCTTCACTCAGTAGGTGACGAATTTTGTGAATACTGAGTCATTATGTTGTAAGACTGATAGATTCCTACTGATTAAGAGAATTGAGGGATATGAGGATTTTCTTCTTCTTGGGCCCTTAGCTCCCAGTGGAGCATAGGCCATTGATGACCTCCTGTCTCCAGCATCCAAATTGATGGTATGGATGGAGCACATCAAGGTTTCTATAAGCTATTGTATCCACTGTACAGGGGATTGGCCTATGCAGCTTCACCAGAGCCCTGTTGGCTGGCCTTACCCATTTCCACCTCTCACGACTGGGTCGTAGAGTTGAACTTTGAGAGGTGGATATGGGGATTGTGCTGGAAAATAGTCCTGAGATAGTTCTTCATTTCTTTTTTTAGTCTCATTTTAAGTTGAGGTGGCACATTCCAATGTAAACTCATGGATGTGTCAGGATATACTCACCAGGAAATGTCTACGATATGTAGAAGATAATAACATGGCAACAGAGTTTTGGTACATTTGGCAATGAAGATGGGAACAGGCGAGTGCTTTGACAAAGTAGTCAGGAAATCATCAGACTTCTGAAAGAACAAATTGTGTCTCTAATTGATAACTGGAGGTCATCAGGATGATGCTAGTAGATATTGTCATTTGGGGTGTGTAGAACTCATTTAATGGGGCTGTTCACAAGTTTATCAAATAAATTTGAAAGCTAATGAACAACAATAAGTAGTCATCTCTTGTCAACAGCAAAAATATTAACATAGAAGATGCATTTCAGTAAAAAAAGCAGAAATCTTAAACCTAAGGTGGGGTGCTAGAGGTGCAGAATCATCAAAAGCAGTGTCAGAGGTTTTAAAAAAGTCATTGAAACTGGCAGTATTGGAATTTATTTCTGTGGGTATTGTTATGTTTTGTAATTCCAAAACGAAAACTAATTGAAAGGAAATGAGAGCCAGAAATGGAAGTTTTACTTTGGTTTTTAGTTTAGCGAGACGTGCATATCACATGGTGGCATGATAATGTTTGCCATTTACGTACTTTTACATATAACCCGCAATGCAGTATGTAAGCAACAAAGTATGCTTAATCAAAGAATATATTTGCAATTATTGCTCAAATACAACTGGAATATCAGATACACTACACTTCTCCCTGATTAGCTATGAACTCCTACTCAATATAGAATGTATCTCAACTATATACACAGTATACTATGTAATACAGCTACTAGGTACAGAGATCCACAGCATAGTGAATTTTAAGTTGTCCCATTTATGCCTGAGTGTTTAATTGCTGTAGAGGCTTTCTTACCCTTGTGGGATAATGTCTTTCCTGACAAGGAGGCTCACTCTACTTGGCAGCTGAGACTTGTGTATGTGAAACAATCTCAGGTTCTGGGGTCTCCTCTGTGGTGGTTGTAGGAATTGACTATGGGACTGCAGGAAGTGGCTCTGAGAGCTCTGACCACCATTCTTCTCTGACAATTGACTCTGCTTTTCTCAACTGATCAATGTGCCATCTCCAGAGTGTGTAGGAGAGTGGGCTAGTTCTGTCCTTAATCTTTTGGAGTATCCACTTTTGCTCACCTCTGTAGTCCCTCGCCAGGAATGCATGTCCAGGAGTGAAACATCAAATCTCCTTGTTTGAAGAGCCTTCAATATGTCTCAGCTGTTTGTCTTGCATACTCCTTCTGAGATTGGATTTGAGGAGACCCAAGAGTGAATGCAAGGGATGACCCAGGAACAGCATTGCTGGTGAATTATTGGTTGTGAAGTGTGTTGCATTGTGATAAAAATTTGATTCAATTCCATTCCATTCTGATTCAATGTTAGTGTAGTGCGTTCTGCAGACGTTGCTTGCAGTATGTTCTTTAGACTCTGGACAATCGTTTCCTGCCAAACTATTTGTAGTTGGGTGGTACAGTGCAGATGTTGCATGTCTTATTCCATTCATTTTCAGGAATGACTGGAACTGTACCACAACAAACTATGCGCCATTGTCAATGACTAAGTGTTCTGGAATGCCAGTCCTTGGGAAGAAGCTTCTCAACACAACAACAGTGTACAAGGAGGCTATTGGGAACACTTCTGGCCCCTTAGTAGCAACATCCACTGATACCAAGAAATTTGAGTCCATGAATGGTTCGGCAAAATCAACATGATCCTCTGCTGGGGCAATGTAGGTCACTCCCAGGGCTGAAGAGATGCTGCTCTAGGCATCTTCTGGATGTGTTGGCATCCCAAACGGCGGTAGCAAGCTGCTTGATCTGTCGATCTACCCCAGGACACCAGGTAAAACTCCAAGCCAATGCTTTCATTTTGATCATGCCTAGGTGATCGGCATATACCTCCTCGACCACTCAGCGTGGATGGTACAACAATTTTCTAACCCCACAAAAGGCAACCTCTGTCAAAAGCATGTTCATCCCAGTTATGGTAAAGATGTTGGAACTGGGGATTCTACTGCACATTCCAGCCATTTTGGTAGGCATGTAGACCTGAGAGAGTGCGGGGTCTTTTCTGGTTTCCTTTTAGATCAGAAGTTCCCAAACCTGGGGTCCATGGGCCCCTTACTTAATGGTATTAGTCCAATGCATAATAAAGGTTGGGACTCCCTGGTTTAGATGATCTCTGCCATAATAGGGAGACTTGCAATTTATGTTATGGAGAATACATCAAGAAGAGTGTCCTCTTTTGTAAATATTTCAGGTATTTCCTTTTCAAAGGGTAAATGGAACAGTCCATCAGCATTTCCATAGTTGGTCATCCTCTTGAATTCCATCTGAAAGTTGTGTCCTCCAAGAAACAGAGCCATCTTTCCATTGCTGTGAATGGAGCACCATCTTCTGGATTGAAAATTGACACCTGTGGTTGATGATCTCCCATACAAATATTTTACTCATCAAACCTGACTCAATGCCTCTCTGTCAATCTGCATAATGTTTCTTTGTACCAGTAAGGGAACGTGATGCCAAGGCTATGGGGTTTTCACTTTCATTCCTGACTACAATTCATTTAGTCATCGTTATAGTCATAGTCGTACTTTATTGATCCCGGGGGAAATTGGTTTTCGTTACAGTTGCACCATAAATAATAAATAGTGATAGAACCATAAATAGTTAAATAGTAATATATAAATTATGTCAGTAAATTATGAAATAAGTCCAGGACCAGCCTATTGGCTCAGGGTGTCTGACCCTCCAAGGGAGGAGTTGTAAAGTTTGATGGCCACAGGCAGGAATGACTTCCTATGATGCTCTGTGTTGCATCTCGGTGGAATGAGTCTCTGGCTGAATGTACTCCTGTGCCCACCCAGTACATTATGTAGTGGATGGGAGACATTGACCAAGATGGCATGCAACTTAGACAGCATCCTCTTTTCAGACACCACCGTGAGAGAGTCCAGTTCCATCCCCACAACATCACTGGCCTTATAAATGAGTTTGTTGATTCTGTTGGTGTCTGCTACCCTCAGCCTGCTGCCCCAGCACACAACAGCAAACATGGTAGCACTGGCCACCACAGACAGGAAAATCCTCAGCATCGTCCAGCAGATGTTAAAGGACCTCAGTCTCCTCAGGAAATAGAGACGGCTCTGACCCTTCTTGTAGACAGCCTCAGTGTTCTTTGACTAGTCCAGTTTATTGTCAATTCGTATTCCCAGGTATTTGTAATCCTCCACCATGTCCATACTGACCCCCTGGATGGAAACAGGGGTACCTTAGCTCTCCTCAGGTCTACCACCAGCTTCTTAGTCTTTTTCACATTAAGCTGCAGACAATTCTGCTCACACCATGTGACAAAGTTTCCTACCGTAGCCCTGTACTCAGCCTCATCTCCCTTGCTGATACATTCAACTACGGCAGAGTCATCCGAAAACTTCTGAAGATGACAAGATTCTGTGCGGTAGTTGAAGTCCGAGGTGTAAATGGTGAAGAGAAAGGGAGACAAGACAGTCTGCTGTGGAGCCCCAGTGCTGCTGATCACTCTGTCGGACACACAGTGTTGCAAGCACACGTACTGTGGTCTGCCAGTCAGGTAATCAAGAATCCATGATACCAGGGAAGCATCCACCTGCATCGCTGTCAGCTTCTCCCCCAGCAGAGCAGGGTGGATGGTGTTGAACGCACTGGAGAAGTCAAAAAACATGACCCTCACAGTGCTCGCTGGCTTGTCCAGGTGGGCGTAGACACGGTTCAGCAGGTAGACGACAACATCCTCAACTAGTCAGGGCTGGTAGGCGAACTGGAGGGGATCTAAGTGTGGCCTGACCATAGGCCGGGGCAGCTCCAGAACAAGTCTCTCCAGAGACTTCATGATGTGGGAGGTCAATGCCACCTGTCTGTAGTCATTGAGGCCGCTGGGGCGCGGTGTCTTTGGCACAGGGACGAGGCAGGACGTCTTCCACAGTACAGGAACCCTCCGGAGCCTCAGGCTCATGTTGAATACGTGGCGAAGTACTCCACATAGCTGACGGGCACAGGCTTTGAGCACCCTGGTACTGACACCATCCGGTCCTGCAGCCTTGCTTGGGTTGAGACGTTTCAACTGTCTTCTCACCTGTTCAGCTGTGAAGCCCACCGTGGTGGTTTCATGTGGGGAAGGGGTATATTCATGAGAGCAGGGTGGGGGACTGTGAGGAGGGGTAGGAGGGGAGAGTGGAATATGTGTTGGTTGGGGGCCGACAACAGATGGCTCACGTGGGGGATGGGCAGGGGCCACAATGTCAAATCTGATAAAGAACAGGTTAAGTTCATTGACCCTGTCCACACTGCCTTCAGCTCCTCTGTTGCTAGTTTGCCCCAACCCAGTGATGGTCCTCATCCCTCTCCAGACCTCCCTCATGTTGTTCTGCTGGAGTTTCCACTCAAGCTTCCTCCTGTACCTGTCTTTAGCCTCCCTGATCCTGGCTTTCAGGTCCCTCTGTATTGCCCTCAGCTCCTCCCTATTTCCATCTCTAAACGCCCTCTTTTTAGTGTTCAGGATGTCCTTAATGTCCTTTGTCACCCATGGCTTGTTATTTGAATAACAAAGGACGGTTCTTGTCGGAACATTGCAGTCCACTGTTTTCATTGATACAGCTATTTCAAATGCTCTTTTAAATGTAAGTTGTGCTTCAATTCAGCCACAAATGCTGAAATGGACTCCCATATGTTTTCATAACCGCTATGAAACCTAAGGCATTCTGCAATCAACAATGGTTTCGGTTCTAAATGTTTCTGGATTACTTTCACCATATCAGCAAAGCTCATTTTGAGTGTCAAACTTTCAAATTTCCAAACAAACTCTATGTCTTTAAATCCACTGCACTCAACAAAATTGGTACTTGATTCTCATTTTGCATTAAAATACTGCTCATTCGTTTGGTATGCAAAATCCAGTTATCTGTTGTGTGATCAAGCACGTCAATCTTTCTGATGTAGCCAGCCATTTCTGTTTTTTTTTATTATGATTATCATCACCCAGAATTCACTGGGTCCCATTATCATCCAGTCTTATTTTTAATTTGATTGTGTTCTCTCTCTTCTTTCTGAAGAGACAGATGTTGTGTTGCTTTTTTAAAAAGCTCAACTGTCACGTTGCACTTCAACAAGGAGGTCATTGTCCCGGGCACCCTCCTCACCACTTTTGTTTTCCAACTCTGAAACATAAAAACTAATTGAAAGGAAAACGAGAGTCATGAATGTGAGTTTTACTTCTTTTTAGTTTAGCGAGTTGTGTGCATATTGAGTTGTCATGATGACATATGCCATTTACATGCGTATACAGATAACCTGCGATGCATTATGTAAACGACAAGGAATGCTTAATCAAACACTACATTTACAATATTACTCAAATATTGCTGAAATACTAAATATACAACAAGTATAGAACTCAAGTTTCTGTAAAGCACTTGTGATGCTATTCAGGGTGTGCACAGAATAGTATGGATTCTTCTGGTCTCCATATTATAGATAGGATATGACAGGTCCGGATGAGATATTAAAGGGTTGAAGGGAATGGAGAGAGGATGCTTTCAGGAATTTGTATCCACCAGGTTAAGTGTTAAGTTGAGATAGCACTTTCCACTGTAAACTCATACTCAAAGTTTACAATGGTAAGTGCCATGTTGAGACTAAAACAAAGGAATAGAAGAAAGAGCAGGCCACTTCTGTTTAATCTTTATAGGACAGCTGTTAGAGGATAGAGACCCCAAATGATGGATGAGCTGAACCATGTATAAATGCAGAAAACATTTCCTCCAATAGAAGAATCTAAGCTCTGGGATAATAAGTACAAGATAGATATCAATTAATCTAGTGGGAATTCTATTTGCGTTTGGAATTTATTTCCCCAGAAAATAGTTCAAACCAAAAGCCAAGACACATTTAATAGGAGGCTAAACGAGATAAGACCAAAAGATGTAGGAGCAGAATTAGGCTATTTGGACCATCGAATCTGTTCTGTGATTTCATCATGGCTGATCCAATTTTCCTCTCAGCCTCAATCTCCTGCCTTCTTCCCGTATCCCTTCTGCCCTGACCAATCGGGAATCTATCAGCCTTTTCCTTAAGAATACATAAAGACTTGGCCTCCGCAGCCGTCTTTGGCAACAAATCACACAAATTCGCCACTCCCTGGCTAAAGAAATTCCTCCTCATTTCCATTCAGAAAGGACTACCTTCTATCCTGAAGCTGTCTCCTCTGGTCTTAGACTCTCCCACCATAGGAATCATCCTGTCCACATCCACTCTATCAAGGCCTTTCACTATTCAATAGGTTTCAATGAGGTCACGCCTCATTCTTCCGAATTCAAATGAATACTGGCTCAGAGCCATCAAATGCTCTTCATATGACATGCCATTCAATCCTGGAATCATTTTCATGAACCTGCTTTGAACCCTCCCCAGTTTCAGCACTTCCTTTCTAAGATAAGGGCCCCAAAGCTGCTCATAATACTCCAAGTGAGGCCTCATCAGTGCTTTATAAAATCTCAGCATTGTGTTTTTGCTTTTATATTCTAGACCTCTTGAAATGCATTTGTCTTCCTCACCACAGACTCAACCAGCAAATTAGCCATAGAAACCATAGAAAAACTACAGCACAGAAACAGACCTTTTGGCCCTTCTTGGCTGTGCCGAACCATTTTCTGCCTAGTCCTACTGACCTGCACACAGACCATATCCCTCCATACACCTCCCATCCATGTATCTGTCCAATTTATTCTTAAATGTTAAAAAAGAACCCGCATTTACCACCTTGTCTGGCAGCTCATTCCACACTCCCAGTACTCTCTGTGTGAAAAAGCCCCCCCCCCAATGTTCCCTTTAAACTTTTCCCCCTTCACCCTTAAACCATGTCCTCTGGTTTTTTTCTCCCCTTGCCTCAGTGGAAAAAGCCTGCTTGCATTCACTCTATCTATACCCATCATAATTTTATATACCTCTATCAAATCTCCCCTCATTCTTCTACGCTCCAGGGAATAAAGTCCTAACCTATTCAACCTTTCTCTGTAACTGAGTTTCTCAAGTCTCGGCAACATCCTTGTAAACCTTCTTTGCACTCTTTCAACCTTATGTAGCCCCTGGCCACCCTCAGGGTCGCTCGGCTCGTTGTCGTCTAGGGAAACAGCCTCGGCCCCGCCAAACTGGGTAATTCGTTTGTGTGGATGCTGTGTGAGGTACCCCACCCCGCCCAAATAACAGACAATACACCAGATGCAATTAAATAATTTACAGTTTATAGATATTACTGGAACTATATAATTAAAAGAGAATAAAATATAAAAGGAAAATAAAAGGCGCCACACTTATCAAAGTTCAATCTCTTCGTGCACAAAAACCGTTGGAGCTCAAGGACCTTCTTCTTCACCCTGCGACCCCTCGGACCACCTCGACCGGCCGCCTGGGACCAACAACGGTGGTCGACCAGACGCTCCACACGAGTCCGTCTCCGTCTCCTCGCCGAACGTCCCGCTCGGGGTCCGACCCCGTTAGCGGACTCACAGCACCTCGTCCATCCTCTGTCTCGCTCTCCCGCCTTCTCCCCCAAAACCCCGCGCATACAGTATCTTCAAATACACCAAAACCATAACAACTATCCCAATTGGTTAATAGCACCCTCTTATCACCCTCTAAACCACAATAAGCTGCTAGCGCAAACTTTCTCAGCGTTAAAGCACAACAAAGCCGCATTCCCCAGATTAACATAACAAAAACACCATTTTAATTAGCCTCCGCAGTAACATAAAAATCGAAACCCCCTTACACTTATTAATATCCTTCCTGTAATTTGGTGACCAAATCTGAACACAATACTCCAGATTCGGCCTCAGCAATGCCTTATACAACCTCATCATAACATTTCAGCTCTTATTCTCAATACTTTGATTAATAAAGGCCAATGTACCAAAAGCTCTCTTCATGACCCTATCTATCTGTGACGCCACTTTTAGGGGATTTTGTATCTGTATTCCCAGATCCCTCTATTCTACTGCACTCCTCAGTGCCTTACCATTTACCCTGTATGTTCTACCTTGGTTTGTCCTTCCAAAGTGCAATACCTCACACTTGTCTGTATTAAACTCCATCTGCCATTTTTCAGCCCATTTTTCCAGCTGGTCCAAATCCCTCTGCAAGCTTTGAAAACCTTCCTCACTGTCCACTACACCTCCAATCTTGGTATCATCAGCAAATTTGCTGATCCAGTTTACCACATTATCATCCAGATCATTGATATAGATGACAAATAACAATGGACCCAGCACTGCTCCCTGTGGCACACCACTAGTCACAGGCCTCCACTCAGAGAAGCAATCCTCCACTACCTCTGGTTTCTTCCATTGAGCCAATGTCTAATCCAATTTACCACCTCTCCATGTATACCTAGCGACTGAATTTTCCTAACTAATCTCCCATGCGAGACCTTGTCAAAGGCCTTACTGAAGTCCATGTAGATAACATCCACTGCCTTCCCTTCATCCACTTTCCTGGTAACCTCCAATAGATTGGAAAAACTCCAATAGATTGGTCAAACATGACCTACCACGCTCAAAGCCACGTTGACTCTCCCTAATAAGCCCCTGTCTATCCAAATGCTTGTAGATTCTGTCTCTTAGTACTCCCTCCAATAACTTACCCACTACCGACGTCAAACTTACTGGCCTATAATTTCCTGGATTACTTTTCGATCCTTTTTTAAACAATAGAACAACATGAGCCATTCTCCGATCCTCCGGCACCTCCCCTGCAGACACCGATGTTTTAAATATATCTGCCAGGGTCCCTGCAATTTCAACACTAGTCTCCTTCAAGGTCCGAGGGAATATCCTGTCAGGTCCTGGGGATTTATCCACTTTAATTTGCCTCAAGATAGCAAGCTCCTCCTCCTTTTCAATATGTACAGTTTCCATGATCTCACTACTTGCTTCCCTTAATTCCATAGACTTCATGCCAGTTTCCTTAGTAAACACAGACGCAAAAAACCCATTTAAGATCTCCTCCATTTCTTTTGGTTCTGCACATAGCCGACCACTCTGATCTTCAAGAGGATCAATTTTATCCCTTACAATCCTTTTACTCTTAATATACCTGTAAAAGCTCTTTGAATTATCCTTCACTTTGACTGCTAAAGCAACCTCAAATTTTCTTTTAGCCCTCCTGATTTCCTTCTTAAGTGTTTTCTTGCACTTTTTGTACTCCTCAAGCACCTTATTTACTCCTTGTTTCCTATACATGTCATACAACTCTCTCTTCTTCTTTATCAGAGTTGCAATATCCCTTGAGAACCAAGGTCCCTTATTCCTATTCACTTTGCTTTTAATCCTGACAGGAACATACAAGCTCTGCACTCTCAAAATTTCACCTTTGAAGGCTTCCCACTTACTGATCACATCCTTGCCAGAGAACAACATTTCCCAATCCACGCTTTTTAGATCCTTTCTCATTTCTTCAAATTTGGCCTTCTTCCAGTTTAGAACCTCAACCCTTGGACCAGATCTATCTTTATCCATGATCAAGTTGAAACTAATGGTGTTATGATCACTGGAACCAAAGTGCTCCCCTACACACACTTCAGTCACTTGTCCTAACTCGTTTCCTAACAGGAGATCCAATATTGCACCCTCTCTAGTTGGTCCCTCTATATATTGATTTAGAAAACTTTCCTGAACACATTTTACAAACTCTAACCCATCTAGACCCCTAACAGTATGGGAGTCCCAATCAGTATGTGGAAAATTAAAATCCCCTACCACCACAACTTTATGTTTCCTGCAGTTGCCTGCTGTCTCTCTGCAGATTTGCTCCTCCAATTCTTGCTGACATTGGGTGGTCTGTAATACAACCCCACTAATGTGTCCATACCTTTCCTGTTTCTCAGCTCCACCCATAAGGACTCAGTAGACAGTCCCTCTAATCTGTCCTGCCTGAGCACTGCTGTAACATTTTCCCTGACAAGCAATGCTACTCCCCCACCTTTCATTCCTCTGCCTCGATCACATCTGAAGCATCGGAACCCTGGAATATTAAGCTGCCAGTCCTGGCCCTCCTGTAGCCAAGTTTCACTAATTACTATAACGTCATAATTCCACGTGTCAATCCACGCCCTCAACTCATCCGCCTTCCCCGCAATACTCCTAGCATTGAAATATATACACCTCAGAAGATTTTTACCACCACTCACAACCTTTCTATTTGCAGCTCTGCTTGAACTTTTAACATCATTTATTTTCACCCCAGCCCCACTGTCAGCTCTGGCACTCTGGTTCCCATCCCCCAGCAAATCTAGTTTAAAGCCCCTCCAACAGCACTAACAAACCTCCCTGAAAGGATATTGGTCCCCTTGTAGTTCAAGTGTAACCCGTCTCTCTTGTACAGGTCCCACCTGCCCCAGAAGAGGTCCCAATTATCCTGAAATCTGAAACCCTGCCACCTACACCAGTTCCTCAGCCACTTGTTCATCCTCCAGAGCATCCTATTCCTACCCTCACTGGCACCTAGCACAGGTAGCAATCCTGAGATTACCACCCTCGAGGTCCTGCTTTTCAACTTCCTACCAAGCTCCCTATACTCACTCTCCAGGACCTCTTCACTTTTCCTTGCTATGTCATTGGTACCGATTTGCACCACGACATCTGGCTGATCACCCTCCCACTTCAGAATGTCATGCAAGCAATCAGAGACATCTTTGACCCTGGCACCCGGGAGGCAATAAACCATCCTGGATTCTCTGTCACGACCACAGAACCTCCTATTTGTACCTCTAACTATCAAGTCCCCTATCACTACTGCTCTCCTCTTTTTCCACTCTCCCTTCTGCACTGCAGACCCAGACTCAGTGCCAGAGATCTGGCTGCTGCAGCTTGTCCCAGGTAAGTCATCCCCCCCCCAACGGTATCCAATGCGGTATACTTGTTGTTGATGGGAATGGCCACTGGGGAACCCTGCTCTGCCTGCCCTTTCCCCTTCCCTCGCCTGACAGTGACCCAATTTCCTGTGCTCTGCTCCTTTGGCGTAACTACCTCCCTGTAACTACTATCTATAATCTCCTCATTCTCCCGAACGATCCGGAGTTCATCCAGCTCCTGCTCCAGTTCCCTAACGCGGTTTGTTAGGAGCTGCAGCTGGATACACTTCTTGCAGGTGTCGTTGTCAGGGACAGCAGAGGGCTCCCTGACTTCCCACATCCTGCAAGAGGAGCATTCCAACATCCTGCCTGGCATTCTCTCTACTCTAAACAAACTGGACAAAAAACTTACCGGAACCAACCCTGGCCTCTGCCTGTTCTGGCCGAAGCCTGTTGAGCCAAAGCCGTCCCACTCTGCTCCCTCTCACTCTGCTGCCCGCTGTATATGCTGGTCTGTTTTTAAACCTTGGCGCACTACGTCATGTGCCTGCACAGTGCAGACCCTTCTCCCCGAGCAGTGTTTATATAAAGAAAGACTTTTTGTACCCGATTTCTTCACTCCCTTCTTCTCAGCTGCTTGCTTCAACTGAAACAAGAACCATTGAAAATTCCTCTTTTTAAATCTTTAGGGAATCCTGCACAAGGACTCCCAAGTCCCATTGCACCTCAATTTTTTTTGTATTTTCTCTCCATTTTGAAAATAGTCAACCCTTTCATTTCTTCTACCAAAGTGCGTGGCCATACACTTCCGGACACTGTATTCCACATGCCATTTCATTGCCTATTCTCCTAATCTGTTTAAATCCTTCTGTAGCTTCTCTACTTCATCAAAACTATTTTGCAACAGAGCCATCAATTCCATCATCCAAATCATTGACATATAATGTAAAAAGAATCAGTCCCAACACAGACCGCTGTGGAACATCATTAGTCACCAGCAGTCAGCCAGAAAAGGCTCCCTTTATTCCCACTCTTTGCCTCCTGCCAATCAGCCACTGCTTTATCCATCCTAAAACCATCCCTGTAATGCCATGGGTTCATAGCTTGTTAAACAGGCTCATGCGTAGCACATTGTCGAAGGCCTTCTGAAAATCCAAGTACAGAACATCAACTGATTCTCCTTTGTCTATCCTGCTTGTTATTTCTTCAAGGAATTCCAACAGATTTGTCAGGCAAGATTTTCCCTTGAGGAAATCATGCAGATTACGGCCTATTTTATCATGTACCTCCATGTACCCTGAGACCTCATGCTTAATAATCGACTCCAGCACCTTCCCAATCACTGAGGTCAGACAACTGGCCCATAGTTTCCTTTCTTCTGCCTCCCTCCCTTCTTGAAGAGTAGAGTGACATTTGCAATTTTCAGGACCATTCCATAATCTACTGATTCTTGAAAGGTCGCTACTAATGCTTCCACAAAACTTCAGCCACCTCTTTTAGAACTCTGGGGTGTACACCATCTGGTCCAGCTGAATTATGCACTTTCAGACTTTTCAGCTTCTCAAGAACCTTCCCTCTGGTGATGGTAACTTCACACAATTCATGACCCCTGACACCTGGAACTTCCACCACACTGCTAGTTTCTTCCACCATGAAGACTGATGCAAAATACTTATTTAGTTCATCCACTATTTCATTGTCCCCCAGTACCACATCTCCAGCATTGTTTTGCAGCAGTCCGATATGCACTCTTCCCTCTCTTTTACACTTAAAGTAACTAAAGAAACTTTTGGTATCCTCTTTAATATTATTGGCTAGCTTACTTTCATATTTCATCTTTGCCTTCCTAATGACTTTTTTTAGTTGCCTTCTGTTGGTTTTTAAAAGCTTCCCAACCTTCTAACTTCCCACTAATCTTTGGTCTATTATATGCCCTCTCTTTAGCTTTTATGGTGGCTTTGACTTCTCTTGTTAGCCACGGTTGTGTCATCTTTCCTTTAGAATACTTCTTCCTCTTTGGGATGTATATATCCTGTGACTTCCAAATTGCTTCCAGAAATTACAGCCATTGCTGCTCTGCCATCATCCCTGCCTGTGTTCTTTTCCAATCAATTCTGTCCAACTCCTCTCACATGCCTTTGTAATTCCCCTTACTCCATTGTAATACTGATATATCTGACTTTAGCTTCTCCTCAAATTTCAGGATGTATTTGATCATATTATGATCACTTACCCTCTGGGGTTCTTTTCCTTAAGGTCTCTAATCAATTCTGGTTCATCACACAACACCCAATCCAGAATAGCTGATACTGTAGTGGGCTAAACCACAAGCTGCTCTTAAAAAGCCATGTAGGCACTCCAGAAATTCCCTCTCTTGGGATCCAGCAATAACCTGATTTTCCCAATCTACTTGCATACTGAAGTACCCATAGGCTATAGTAACATTACCCTTTTGGCATGCATTTTCTATCTCCTGTTGTAAGTTGGAGGCCACATCCTTACTACTGTTTGGGGATCTGTGTACAACTCCTATTAGGGTGGTTTTATCCTTGTAGTTCCTTAGCTCTATCCACAATGATTCAACACCTTCCGAACCCATGTCACCTCTTTCTAATGATTTGATTTCATTTTCTATGAACAGGGCCACCCACTCTGCCTGCCTGACTATCTTTTCAATACAATGTGTATCCTTGGACATTAAGCTCGCAGCTTTAATAATTCCGCCATGATTCAGTGACTCTTGCATTGAAATATAGGCAGCTCATGACGCTAGTTGCACCATGCTCAACTTTTTGACTCCTAACTTTTCCTGAGGTCTTACCAACATCTGGCTCCACAACCTCTCGACTAACTGTTTTGGTACTCTGGTTCCCATCCCCCTGCATCTCTAGTTTAAACCCCAGCATTAACAAACTTTCCCGCTGGGATATTAGTCCCATCCAGTTCAGGTGCAAGCCCTCCCATCCAAAAATCTTATGCCCTCCCTCCTACCCCAACTCCTTAGCCACATAATAAACTGTATAATCTTCCTAGTTCTAGCCTCACTAGCGCATGGCACAGGTGGTAATCCTGAGGTCATAACCCTGGAGATCCTGGCCCCGAACTTAGCACCTAGCTCCCTGAACTCCCTATGCAGAACCTCGACACTCGTCCTACCCATGTCATTGGTCCTATGTGGACCACAACTTCTGGCTATTCACCCTCCCACTTAAGAGCGCTGAGGACTCAATTTGAGATATCTGGCCCCTGACAGCCAGAAGGCAACACACCATCCTGGGAATCATGTTCTTGCCCATAGAACCTCTTGTCCGTTCCCTCAACTAACAAATCCCCTATCACCACAGTGTGCCTCTTCTTCCCTGCCCCCCCTTCCCTTCTGAGTCACAGAGGCAGACTCAGTGCCAGAGACCTGACTTTCCTCTGTAAGGTCATTCCCCCCACCCCCCACTGACAGTATGCAAAGTGGTATATGTGTTGGGGGATAGCCACAGGGGTACTCTGCATTGGCTCCTTTTCCCTTCCTAAATGTCACTCAGTTTCCTATATCCTGCACCTTGGGCATAACTTCCTCTCTATATGTCTTATCTATCACCCCTAGCTGTCAGGGACACTAGAGGTGTCCCTGCCTTCCCACATCCTGCAAAAGGAGCATTTCACTATCCTTCCTGGCATCTCTACTGTCCTAACTGAGCAGATATAAAGAAGAGAAGGAAAAAAAACTTGAGCTTTTCTTTCCTTTGCTTTCTCTGAGAAGCACCTCTTCTCTGAAGCCTCGGAAGAGCTGAAGCCTTAAAATCACCACTCTATGTCCACTCAGACGATGACTGTTGCGACAATGACCGCTGCGATCGCCCCTGCCTTCCTTTCATTTGCTCTTACTAATCAATCCCAAATGCCATCGCTGGTCAAAGCTCTATTAAGCTGCTGTGACCCACTCCTGCCTTTTATTCCTGGGCAGTGGACCAAATTGAAGTTCCCTCCTCTCCAAACGTCTATTATATGGATATATGAGATAAGAGGGAATAAGAAGGCTGATGTGAGATTGACTTAATGGCAGAGAATGTTTACTCAGCATTAATATTAATACAGACTTTGGGCATATAACATAGATATTGCATGGTTTAGAATGAAGCAGTCTGGAATAAATACAGCTTTTTGATATTGGCTGGGTTAAGAGTAGAATAAAAATTATTGACAAGATATGCTGAGAGGCATTCCCTGGGAACCTTTACTAGAATTTTGGCTTTTTAACCACATAGAAATCTGTGATGATATAGCAGGTCTCAAGCCTCTTCATCAATCACAGAGCTTGACATCATGCCACGTGAGATCTTGAGATCCATGAACAAAGCGCGAAGTTGTTAAAGAGGGCAAAAATAGAGAGGTTTTGAGAGGGAATTCCCTAAATGATAGTGTTTAGAGCCAAAGACAGAGTCACGAGTGATGGAACATTTAAATTTGGTGGCAATTGTGGCCAAAATTATAACATTTCAGATACTTGTTTGGACTAAGGGAGGAAATTAGAGCTGGACAAGGAGGAATTTGAAACTTAATGAAACTGAAGCATAATAAAGTGAATACTGATCTGACAAGAGATTGGAAAATAAGGAGGCATTAAATTAAAAGTAAGCTATGATAATTAGGAGTGAAATGAGCAAGCAACTTTCATACATTGGCAGCAGAATTTTCTTCCACTAAGGTCACTCGGTATGAAATTTAAGTTGATTGAAAAAAAAATTTTTGTCTTTCTTCATTCTTGAAGTGTGGGTATTGCAACTAAGGCTAATTTGGGAGTAACTTGTCAAAGTTGCCTTTGTAAGTTACTGCAGTCCATTTTACAGATGTTGCATAATACACCTATAGTCATCTGAATGAATGTTCAAGGTCACTAATCAATTTGGTATTTTGATTTAAATCAACATCAAACTTCTTGAGTGCTCTTAGCAGTTCACTGATTTTGACAGTGGTGGGTAATATCATTTAGATGGTGGAAATATGGTGCTCTCCTTAGCATACCTCGATTTGAACCTACTCATAGCTATGGTGTTTTGTGACTATGGCAGTTAAATTTTATAGAATTATTGTGCATCAAAAGAAGACTTCTGCTCAGCTGCTTGAGTCTGCTTTGTCTTGAGCAAAGATTCAGATAGTCTCGCTACATGACTCCTTTTACCAAATCTCTGCAATTTTTCTCCTTTAAGTACTTATTCAATTCCCTTTTGAATACTACAATTAAATTTGTTTCCACTCTTGAAGGCTGTGGATTCTGAATACCACTTACTGCATAAAATTGTTTTCCTTGCTGTTTCTGTTCTTTTGCCCATCATCTTAAACAATACTATCTGGTTATCAACCTTTATCTTTGGAAATAATCTCTCTTTATTTCTGCTTGGGACAGTCACCATAACGTGAAAGAATTGTTCATTATGACGGAAAGTGATGTATCTAAAATGAGAGTCCTAATTTAAGCAAGGAAAGCTGACAAGGTTGAGGAATGAGTTGTCGTGATAGACTGAGGAGTTTCATGGAAAGACACAACAGTGGATAAACAGCAGTTAATATTTAAGGAATGAAGTTAGGAACCAAAACAATTATCCATTCTTTCCAGAGCCAAGAAGAAAAGCAACCCAACAGTGGCTAATAAAAGTGATCAAGGGTAGTTTGAAAACCAAAGAGGAACCATATAAATTTGCCAAAAATGATCAAGCCAGATGGTACACCAAATCTGACCTGGCTCCAAGGTGAACTTAAACATTTAGGACTTCCTTCAGTCAGTCCTTGACATTTCTCACAATGTGGCTATGGATACTTGGGTCTTGTGTTTAGCTGCTTTAAGTTATTTAACCCAATGTTGGACAAGTATTAGTTTACCAACATAACAAGTACCTTCATCAGGTGTGGAGGCTGTGAAGGAATCTTGATAACTGTCTTGTTAATCCAAAAAAAATTTCTAAAATTCACAGTTGCATTATAGTGTGACATATTGAGTCAAGAGTTTTGTTTAAGAACTTGAAGTAGTAAGGGAATACTTTAGGTACAGGGATGTTGTCGGGTGAGTAATATATTTATGCCACTATGATGCAATTTTTAACGAAATTGCCTTCACTTTGTGCTTGCTGACTTCTATATAAAAAAAATCTCTGCCTGGAAATGCCTCAATTTTATAATCACCCAAGTGTTTAAATAATTCTATGGCATTCAACTTCCGATCTCTGAATCCTCCATCAGTTCTTTAAACTTCCATGGTCTCCATGCTGCTCCAATACTTGTGAGCATTTCTATTTTTCATTAGTTAAATATTGGTATCATGTGACTAGCTACCTTTGTTGTAAACTCTGGAATTTTTTTTCTGTAAACCCCTCTTTCACTTAACTTCTGGTCTTCTAACACCTTGTGGAGCTCAGTCTCAGACCATGTCCAATGATCTCTTTATGGAGCATATTAGATATCCTTCTATTTTAAAGGTGCTTTATGGATGCAAGATTTTGTGTTTTTCTGCCTTTTAATTTATAATCCAAGTAAATAGCTGTAAAGCCAATGGTTATAGAGCCGAGAGGAATCTGCGACTATATATGAAAATGTATTTTTAAAAATAACTTGTTTTACAGGCAAAAAATAAAGAAGTCATGATGTACTGGTTACAACATTTGCAGCAGAAACGCTGGGAACACGACAAGCAGAATCACCTCTCTGAAGCTGATCTCCCCACTCCAGAACAATCTTCTGACTCCCCACCACCATTCAAAATAGTAGGTATGTCCAATGATATCACACTGGCAGGTTTGAAAGCTTAGCTGAAAACATTTTTTTATTCCACAACAAGTGTGCTCATGCTTAGCTTTCTGGCAGAGCACACCATATATTGTTCACACTTTCCACACAGTTCTTAATAAATTAAATCTGCATCAGTGTTAAACAGTGTAATCCCTCTCAACGGTTCAGTTTCTCTCCCCGAGAATGCTGTTTAAAATCTACTAGTTATCAAGCTGCGCACAGAAAATGCTGGATGAACTTAACAAGTCAGGTTGCATCTATGGAAATGAATAAACAGTCAATGTTTCGGACTGAGACTCTTCATAACCTCTTGGTTAACAACTGGCTTTAAGGTGTAATATTATATTACACCTTAAAGGACATCAAGGACATCGAGGAGCAGATAGGGAGACAGATTCTGGAAAGGTGTAATAACAACAGGATTGTCGTGGTGGGAGATTTTAATTTCCCAAATATTGATTGGCATGTCCATAGAGTGAGGGGTTTAGATGGGGTGGAGTTTGTTAGGTGTGTTCAAGAAGGTTTCTTGATGCAATATGTAGATAAGCCTACAAGAGGAGAGGCTGTACTTGATCTGGTATTGGGAAATGAACCTCGTCAGGGTTCAGGTCTACCAGTGGGAGAGCATTTTGGAGATAATGATCATAATTGTATCTCCTTTACCATAGCATTGGAGAGGGAGAGGAACAGACAAGTTAGGAAAACGTTTAATTGGTGTAGGGGTAAATAGGAGGCTATCAGGCAGGAACTTGAAAGCATAAATTGGAAATGGATGTTCTCAGGGAAATGTATGGAAGAAATGTAGCAAATGTTCAGGGGATATTTGTGTGGAGTCCTGCATAGGTACGTTCCAATGAGACAGGGAAAGGATGGTAGGGTACAGGAACCGTGGTGTACAAAGGCTGTTGTAAATTTACTCAAGAAGAAAAGAAGAGCTTACGAAAGGTCCAAAAAGCTTGGTAATGATAGAGTGCTAAAAGATTTTAAGGCTAGCAGGAAGGAGCTCAAGAAAGGAATTTGGAGAGCCAGAAGGGGCCATGAGAAGGCCTTGGCGGACAGGATTAAGGAAAACCCCAAGGCATTCTACAAGTATGTGAAGAGCAAGAGGATAAGAAATGAGAGAATAGGACCAATCAAGTGTGACAGTGGAAAAGTGTGTATGGAACCGGAGGAGACAGCAGAGATACTTAATGAATACTTTGCTTCAGTATTCACGATGGAAAAAGATCTTGGTGATTGTAGGGATGACTTACAGCAGACTGAAAAGCTTGAACATGTAGATATTAAGGAAGAGGATGTGCTGGAGCTTTTGGAAAGCATCAAGTTGGATAGGTAACCGGGACTGGACGAGATGTAGCCCAGGCTACTATGGGAAGCGAGGGAGGAGATTACTGAGCCTCTGGCAATGATCTTTGCATCATCAATGGGGGCAGGAGAGGTTCTGGAGGATTGGAGAATTGCAGATGTTGTTCTATTATTCAAGAAAGGGAATAGAGATAGCCCAGGGAATTACAGACCAGCGAGTCTTACTTCAGTGGTTGGTAAGTTGATGGAGAAGATCCTGAGAGGCAGGATTTATGAACATTTCAAAAGGCGTATGATTAGAAATAGTCAGCATGGCTTTGTGAAAGGCAGGTCATGCCTTACGAGCCTGACTGAATTTTTTGAGGATGTGATTAAACACATTGATGATGGTAGAGCAGTAGGTGTAGTGTATATGGATTTCAGCAAGGCATTTGATAAGGTACCCCATACAAGGCTTATTGAGAAAGTAAGGAGGCATGGGATCCAAGGGGACATTGCTTTGTGGATCCAGAACTGGCTTGCCCACAGAAGGCAAAGAGTGGTTGTAGATGGGTCATATTCTGCATGGAGGTTGGTTACCAGTGGTGTGCCTCAGGGATTTGTTCTGGGGCCCCTACTCTTCGTGATTTTTATGAGTGACCTGGATGAAGAAGTAGAGGGATGGGTTAGTAAATTTGCTGATGACAATAGACAATAGGTGCAGGAGTATGCTATTCGGCCCTTCGAGCCAGCACTGCCATTCACTGTGATCATGACTGATCATCCACAATTAGTACCCCGTTCCTGCCTTCTCCCCATATCCCTTGACTCCGCTATCATTAAGAGCTCCATCTAACTCTTTCTTGAAAGCATCCAGAGAATTGGCCTCCACTGCCTTCTGAGGCAGAGCATTCCACAGATCCACAACTCTCTGGGTGAAAAAGTTTTTCCTCAACTCCGTTCTAAATGGCCCACCGCTTATTCTCAAATTGTGGCCTCTGGTTCTGGACTCCTCCAACATCGGGAACATGTTTCCTGCCTCTAGCGTGTCCAATCCCTTAATAATCTTATATGTTTCAATCAGATCCCCTCTCATCCTTCTAAATTCCAGTGTATACAAGCCCAGTCACTCCAATCTTTCAACATATGATAGTCCCGCCATCCTGGGAATTAATCTTGTTAACCTCCGCTGCGCTCCCTCAATAGCAAGAACGTCCTTTCTCAAATTTGGAGACCAAAACTGTACACAATACTCCAGGTGTGGTCTCACCAGGGCCCCGTACAACTGCAGAAGGACCTCTTTGCTCCTATACTCAACTCCCCTTGTTATGAAGGCCAACATGTCACTAGCTTTCTTCACTGCCTGCTGTACCTGTATGCTTACTTTCAGTGACTGGTGAACAAGGACACCAAGATCTCATTGTACTTCCCCTTTTCCTAACTTGACACCATTCAAATAGTAATCTGCCTTCCTGTTCTTGCCACCAAAAAGGATAACCTCACATTTATCCACATTAAACTGCATCTGCCATGCATCTGCCCACTCACCCAACCTGTCCAAGTCATCCTGCATTATCTCAATATCCTCCGCACATTTCACACTGCCACCCAGCTTTGTGTCATCTGCAAATTTGCTAACGTTACTTTTAATCTCTTCATCTAAGTTATTAATGTATGTTGTAAATAGCTGCGATCCCAGCACCGAGCCTTGCTGTACCCCACTAGTCACCGCCTGCCATTCTGAAAGGGACCTGTTAATCCCGAGTCTTTGTTTCCTGTCTGCCAACCAATTTTCTATCCATGTCAGTACCCTACCCCCATTACCATGTGCTCTAATTTTGACCACTAATCTCCTATGTGGGACCTTATCAAAGGCTTTCTGAAAGTCCAGGTACACTACATCCACTGGCTGTCCCTTGTCCACTTTCATAGTTACATCCTCAAAAAATTCCAGAAGATTAGTCAAGCATGGTTTCCCCTTCGTAAATCCATGCTGACTTGGACTGATCCTGTTACTGCTATCCAAATGTGCCGCTATTTCATCCTTTATAATTGACTCCAGCATCTTCCCCACCACTGATGTCAGGCTAACTGGTCTATAATTCCCTGTTTTCTCTCTCCCTCCTTTCTTAAAAAGTGGGATAACATTAGCTACCCTCCAGTCCTCAGGAACTGATCCTGAATCTATAGAATATTGGAAAATAATTACCAGTGCGTCCACGATTTCTAGAGCCACCTCCTTAAGTACCCTGGGATGCAGACCATCAGGCCCTGGGGATTTATCAGCCTTCAGTCCCATCAGTCTATCCAACACCATTTTCTGCCTAATGTGAATCTCCTTCAGTTCCTCTGTTACCTTAGGTCCTCCGGCCACTATTACATCTGGGAGATTGTTTGTGTCTTCCCTAGTGAAGACAGATCCAAAGTACCTGTTCAACTCGTCTGCCATTTCCTTGTTCCCCATAATAAATTCACCTGTTTCTGTCTTCAAGGGCCCAACTTTGGTCTTAACTAATTTTTTCCTCTTCACATACCTAAAGAAGCTTTTACTATCCTCCTTTATATTCTTGGCCAGCTTGCCTTCGTATCTCATCTTTTCTCCCCATATTGCGTTTTTAGTTATCCTCTGTTGTTCTTTAAAAGTTTCCTGATCCTCTGGCTTCCTGCTCATCTTTCCTATGTTATACTTCTTCTCTTTTATTTTTTTACTATCCTTGACTTCCCTTGTCAGCCACAGTCAACCCTTATTCCCCTTAGAATCTTTCTTCCTCTTTGGAATGAACTGACCCTGCACCTTCTGTATTATTCCCAGAAATACCTGCCATTGTTGTTCCACTGTCATCCCTGCTAGGGTATCTTTCCAGTCAACTTTTGCCAGCTCCTCCCTCATGGCTCCATAGTCCCCTTTGTTCAACTGCAATACTGACATTTCTGATTTTCCCTTCTCCCTCTCAAATTGTAGTTTAAAACTTCAAAGGTTGGAGGTGTTGTGGATAGTGTGGAGGGCTGTCAGAGGTTACAGCGGGACATTGATAGGATGCAAAAATAGGCTGAGAAATGGCAGATGGGGTTCAACCCAGATAAGTATGAGGTGGTTCATTTTGGTAGGTCAAATATGGTGACAGAATATAGTATTAATGGTAAGACTCTTAGTAGTGTGTAGGATCCGAGGGATTTGGGGTCTGAGTTCATAGGACACTCAAAGCTGCTACTCAGGTTGACGCTGTGGTTAAGAAGGCGTATGGTGCATTGGCCTTCATCAACCGTGGTATTGAGTTTAGGAGCCGAGAGGTAATGTTGCAGCTATATCGGACCCTGGTCAGACCCCACTTGGAGTACTAAGCTCAGTTCTGGTCACCTCACTACAGGAAGGATGTGGAAATCATAGAAAGAGTGAAGAGGAGATTTACCAGGATGTTGCCTGGATTGGGGAGCATGCCTTGTGAGAATAGGTTGAGTGAACTCGGCCTTTTTTCCTTGGGCGATGGAGGATGAGAGGTGACTTGATAGAGGTGTATAAGATGATGAGAGTCATTGATCGTGTGGATAGTCAGAGGCTTTTTCCCAGGGCTGGAATGTCTAACATGAGAGGACACAGTTTTAAGGTGCTTGGAAGTAGGTACAGAGGAGATATCAGGGTTAGGTTTTTATGCAGAGGGTGGTGAGTGCATGGAATGGGCTACTGGTCATGGTAGTAGAGGCAGATACGATAGGGTCTTTTAAGAGACTCCTGGACAGGTATATGGAGCTCAGAAAAATAGAGGGCTATGGGTAACCCTAGGTAATTTCCCAGGTAAGGACATGTTCGGCACAGCTTTGTGGGCTGAAGGATCTGTATTGTGCTGTAGGTTTTCTCTGTTTTTAATATAACTATAAATACCCTGCAAATCCTGCTATTTGAAGGCATTAAATGTCAATGGACTAAATGTAAGAATAGAACTGCATTTGCATTGCAACAGCATGTCATTACAATGTTCCAAAATTAAAATGACTAACGTAATGCTCACTTTCAATGTAGTACCTTAGGATGCATGATGTTCCAAGGAGCTTAAGAACCATTTAAATAGTTTCTGGACAAGTTGCCACCATCATAATGCAGTCACCAGTTTACATACACTAAACTCTCTCTAATACACACATGCAGGCACATACGACTCTGTACACACATCTTTATAAACATTGGTTAAGCCTCTGCATGACGAATGTGTGTAGTTCCAGTTGTCACAGTATGGAAACAATGTGGCTGCAGTGGAGAGGATCCAGAGGAGATTTACCAGGATGTTGCCTGGACAGATTGTTCTGAGTTATGAAGAGAGCTCAGTTCAGCTGTGCTAGTTTCCCTCGAGCAACAGGAGGCTTGGGTGGTAATTGGAGGGCTGCCTGAAGTATACAAATTTGAGGGATGAAAGGAACATAGGTAAAGGGGAGCTGAGGAGGAAATTCTTCACACAGCATTGGAATCTGGAGTTGCCAGAGTCAGAACCTCTCATGGCATTCAAAAAGTTCTGAGATGAACACTTCATTTGCAATACTGTAGAAAGCTTTGGGTTAAATGCTGGAAACAGGATTAGTATAGAATGGTATTTCAGAATCAGAATCAGGTTTAATATCACTGATGTACATCGTGAAATTTGTAAACTTAACGGCAGCAGTACAATGCAATACATGATAATGTAGAAAAAATATATTATTTACAGTAAGTATATACATATATATTAAATAGTTTCAGAGCCATATTAGGTACCCCCTCGGGTCCTGCAGCCTTGAGAGGGTTTGCTTGCTCACTTTAGGTTGCATCTGGAAATTCCAGTTGGCAGACAATTTCCCTCCACGCCACTCTGACATATTGGGAAATCATGTACTCGGATATTACAGCAGTGGTTTGCCTTTGCCTACTGCCGGGTGAGAGCTTAAAGAGGTCACCACCTCTTGCAGTGGATGACCAGGACGTCTAAGTGCCTTGTCGTGCTCTTAGCGCTCCACCAACGCCTGCTGGCCTGCCTTCTTGACCATTGGACCATTAATCAGTCTCCTCCGCTCAGTCTACCAGGGCCAGACTTCACACGCCAGGACAGGTAGATCCCCTACCTCATCGAGGGTTGAGGACCTGTTAGCTACCCTCACCTGGTTTGGCCTGTCTGCCGAGATGGTTTATCGAGGTGTGGCCGCTGTGTGCGCTACAGCTACTTGGAGCCACAGGTGAGAGCTGAGCTCCAGGTGGGGTCCAAAGGTGGATGAGCTGTCCTGAAAAGGGCATGGCAAGCCCCCCCCACCATAGGTGCTACCTCTCCCTAGACTCCCTAGACACCCCATACACCCGTGAGAGGGTTCACCTTCCTGATATTCAGCCGGACATCAGCCTCTAAGACAGAGATCACAGGGTCATCGGGTGCAGCAGGTATTTGACGAACAAATTGGGCCAAAGGACCCGTTTCCATGCTGTGGGACTCTATAACATAAATAATGCTGGGGTAGTGGGCTGGACGACACTTGCCTTCAGGTGGCCATTCCCAGGCAGCTGCTGAATACCTCTGCTCCCTCTTCAGCTTGCCTGTGATTTTTCACACCTGTGCCTTGAAAAGTGAAAGTTAGGGTTAAACTGATCAGATGCCGGAGCATCTGAGCTCCTGCTCCACTGCGGGGTCTGTCGCTCAGTCCAATGGCATAGATCAGTAATGCTGAAGATTAGTGTGGTCGGGTGAATATTATAGATTGTGTATGCTGAGGATCAGCGTGGTTGGGTGAATATTATAGGTCGTGTATGCTGAAGGTTAGTGTGGTTGGGTGAATGTTATAGATCGTGTATGCTGAAGATTAGTGTGGTTGGGTGAACGTTATAGGTCATGTATGCTGAAGGTTAGTGTGGTTGGGTGAATATTATGGATCGTGTATGCTGAAGGTTAGTGTGGTTGGGCGAATATTTTAGATCATGTATGCTGAGGATTAGTGTGGTTGGGTGAATATTATAGATCGTGTATGCTGAAGATTAGTGTGGTTGGGCGAATATTTTAGATCGTGTATGCTGAGGATTAGTGTGGTTGGGTGAATATTATAGATCGTGTATGCTGAAGATTAGTGTGGTTGAGCGAATATTATGGATCGTGTATGCTGAGGATTAGTGTGGTTAGGTGAATATTATAGATCGTGTATGCTGAAGATTAGTGTGGTTGAGCGAATATTATAGATTGTGTATGCTGAAGATCAATGTGGTTGGGTGAATATTATAGATCGTGTATGCTGAAGATGAGTGTGGTTGGGTGAATATTATAGATTGTGTATGCTGAAGATTAGTGTGGTTCGTTGAATATTATAGATTGTGTTTGCTGAAGATGAGTGTGGTTGGGTGAATATTATAGATTGTGTTTGCTGAAGATTAGTGTGGTTGGGTAAATATTATAGATCGTGTATGCTGAAGATTAGTGTGATTGGGTGAATATTATACTTTTGGAGAACAACGTGGCTGGACCATGTTTGCTGAAGGATAAGTATTGACCAGAACATTAGGGAGACCTCCCATATACATTTATAAAGTACCACCTAAGGAGTCTTTTATGTCCACTGGGGTCTTGATTTAATTTCTAACCTGAAATACTGTACTCTCCTGCACTATTTAGATCTCTGACATGGTACTTGAACCACAGTTTTGTAATTCAGAGGTGAGCTATCCACGGAGTATAAGCAGTGCAAACTATTATCACATTACTTTGAAAATATTGTTATAAATGTGGTATCCAGCTTGTGCACAGGCTCTGACAAATGTACAGATCAGGTTTGTTGCAAAAAGAATGCGAGCAAGCAAAATTCCCTGCTCTTTGAACAGTGTGCTATTATCTACACATGAGAAAATCTACGGATACTGGAAATTCACACAAAACGCTGGAGGAACCCAGAAGGTCAGGCAGCATCTATGGAAACAAATAAACCATCACAGTTTCAGCCCAATACCCTTCTTGAGGACTTAGAAGGAAGGAGCGAGATGCCAGAATAAAAAGGTGGAGTCGGAGGAGAGCAAGAAGCTAGCTGGAAGGTGGTGGGTAGAGCCAAGTGGGTGGGAAAGGTCAAGGGATAGAGAAGAGGAATCTGACAGAAGAGGAGGGTGGACCATAGGAGATGGAGCAACTATCCCATTGGCTCCATCTACTCACAAAAAACCCAGTCAGCTGCCTTAGGATTCACAAAGCAAAGTGAAAGTAAACCATCCTCTATCCTAAGAGATTGATCAAAAATAATCTTCCAAGAAATGCATTCAAGATCACTAACAGTCATTTCCAAAACAAAATCTTTCCAGCTAATTGTCAATGATCTTTGTCCTTTACCAACCTTGCAGCCGGTGGAAGTATTTTAGTCCTTTTCAATGAATTAAATAATATTCAATAGTGTGGCTGATAGAGCCCACACCCACACCTCCTCCCTAACCCCTCCCCCTATACGTCTAGTTTTATCCCACCTTCTCCGACAGAATAGGGATAGAGTTCCTGGAAAAGAAAGCGGGGAGTGTTGTGTGTGTTGTCAGTATCTATTGTCTGTCTGAAAAAGCAAATGCCTCGGGCAACCAAATACTCAGGGGCGTCCATGTAAATTCCACATTGTTTTGAGGTCATAGTGTAGTCATAGAATTAAAATTAAAGTATTAGCAAAGCTGATGACAGTTGTTACGTACCCCATAACGGGTTAAAGAACCAGCAGAAATGGAACACACCTGGAGTCTGTTTTTGCTGTTTACTAACACAGTTTTTATTAGTAACTACTCAATACAGTAATATAAAACCAGATAAATCAAACAGGTTAGCAGAATTTATGCATATATATATATATGTGTGTGTGTGTGTGTGTGTGTGTGTAAATACAGAACCCAAACTTCTTCAAATTTAGGTGGTAATTGATATGGTGTTACAATGGTATGTTTTTAAAAAAAAGAGTTCAGTTCAGATGCACAGATTGGTTAACGCGAGATGTTTGTAATCCAAAGGCAAATGTTGTGAGAAGGCAATTACGTTGATATTCCACAGATTCCACGACAGCAATACAAAATAACAAAAGTCCTGACGAAGGGTCTCGGCCTGAAACGTCGACTGCACCTCTTCCTACAGATGCTGCTTGGCCTGCTGCGTTCACCAGCAACTTTGATGTGTGTTGCTAAAATAACAATAGTAGTAGGTTTTATCTCCAAAGTTGTTCCACTCCGCACACGAAATATCACCGACAATGATTTTCAGTGAATATCCTTTCAACACAAGTGGTACCGCACTCGAAATTCAGATACGGGTCATCTCAAAATGGTGGCCACAGGATACTCCAACAGAATCCATGTATGGATTATCACCAACAGTAGCTTATCACAAAGGGGACCCTCTTCAAGGGAACCACCACCCAGGCAAGGGTCGACAGACCGGTAGATTCCACAAGGTTATCTCAAACACACAATGTGATAGCCACTTATCCAGTTCCACAACATACGAAATAACTCCAACAGTGATTTGCCACAGGGGTGCCTTTCTTCAGTGAACTACCACACCCAGACAAAGGGTAAACACACACGTGGTATTCACAAAGGTTTTCCACTCACCAGAGAACCCACTCCTGTGGATTAACTAAGTGACAATCACACTTTCATAGTCAAATGGAAACAAACTCACCCTCACGGGCTACTTAGAGAGAGAGTCCAAACAATGATCTCTTTGTCACTAGGTTTTTTCTGTTTCAGACCTATCTCTCCTCTCTTCTCTTCCTGCAGACTTGTTCTAGTTGCAGAAAATTTGTGAGAGTCATTTATCAATACTCAGCATCGATCTCAACTCACCCCTTTTGGGCTATTGAAAGTTTAAACCAGCGACCGACTCACTGGTGTCTTCCATTGACCAAATCCACCTTGACTCTGTGTGTGTCTGTGTGTCCTTGTATATTCAAAACAAACTGCAGAGAAACCATAACATCGATTGTCCATCAAATAACTCCATCCCCCTTCTCTCTCACCCCCCCTTCTCTCTCACCCCCCTTCTCTCTCACTCCCACTTCTCTCTCACCCCCCCTCACCCCCTTCTCTCTCTCTCCCCCCCCCCCAACCAGTGCTTTCTTTCACTCATAATAATGAGATGAGTGTTCAATGCTGTTTTCAAATTCAAGGTCCAAAAGTCAGTCTCATTCTCCCGATCATTTTAAAGTGACAGTCCACAGAAAATATGAACCCTAGGGATACATAACACAGTCCAGAAAAAGAAATGTGCAGGAAGAATGTTTTTTATGCTTGGAAAATTAGCATTGGATCATTCATAGATGTTAAAGGTCTTTGCAAAATCTCATGATCTTAGGGTGTGTTGAGAGGAAATGTTCTTTGATATCATCGTGTGATGTTTATAAGGGTGAAGTGATATTCTTGCCTACTGCATACATCTTTGTAATTGCTTAGACTTACAGATCCAGGTTCTACTGGTCTTCTGATTTCCAGTATTGTTCGAACTAATTTTAGCCCATCTTGAGTAAAAACATTCAAAGGTGAGTAGCATTTGAAATGGGAAAATGTGTTTATTGTAAGGGAGAATAGAGGGGCAATACTAAAAGGTCAGCTCTACCATAGCTATGCTGTAAGATTCAATAATAAACTGAAAAGGAAAATGGAGAGAAGGACTAGAGAAGTTTTTGATGTCTTTTCTCCTGAGGTGTACTTGCGGTAAAGCCTATTCTTCAATTCTTGAAGTCTCCAACACAACCCTAAAGTCTGTGCCATCTCAGCTTAGTGGAGGAAGTATTATTTTCTTGTTTATTTAGTTTAGCTTGCAAAAATTTAAAGATGTTATACAAAGAGTTTTCCAGTTGAATTCACCTCTTTCTTAGTCAGTAGGGCGATTCTACTATGTGACCCCCTACATGGTCTCTTTACAGATATTTCTGTGTCCCAGTTCATTGCAGTCTAGTCTTAGTGGCGGAGTTGCACTAAGTGGCAACAAGTTCCACAAACTACATTGTTTTGTTTTCAAACCTTGTTGTTTCAGAGGTAGATCTGATTATGGTAGTGCAAAATAATATTTTACATTTGGATAGTGAGAGCAGACGGGATCTACACCAGTGCAGCATGCCCTCTGTACCGTGTTGTATTGTCAACCTAGACTTTGTGTGGAAATCTCTGATGTGAAACTTGACCTGCAGACTTTTAGGGGAGAGCGTTCCCAAACATGCCTTTGCAGACAATACTTACTCACGACTCACAGTTGCATTGGAAACAACTAGCTTGTTTTAACATGCAGGCATTTCAATAGCCTTGGATACCACTTGATATCAGTATAAATATTGGCAAGATTGTTAATTGACTGTGAAAGGAATAGTGAGTCAGAATACTGTAAGCCACACCTTAACCTGAATGACTTTTGCAGTCTCTCAACTCAGAGGTAGTCATCGCAATAAGAAATTATGATTTCTTATCACTTTTTGAATTGTTGAGTTGGATGCTTGTTCATCTGGAAGTAGTTTGAAGTAAATTTATTATCAAAGTGGCATGCATGTCAGCATATTCATTTTCTTGCGGACATGCACAGTAAATCCAACAAACACAATAGAATCAAAATAAGACCATACCCATCAGGACGAACAAACAACCAATGTGCAAAAGACAACAAACTGCAAATGCAAAATAATAATAAATAAATAGACAATAAATATTCAGTCTCTGCCTCTTAACATATACTGCATGCTTTCTTTCACTCATAATAATGAGATGAGTGTTCAATGCTGTTTTCAAATTCTAGGTCTCATGCTATTCATTCGAAGTAGGCTGCCGTGGGCTTATTGCGTTCACTTTCCAGAAGTGGCTGCGTGACCTTAGCTTCACTAGAAGAGAGATCAAGTCAACCAGCAGGGCTGTAGCTGAGGCAGCAGAGAAAGGATCAGCATGGGTGTGGACCAAGTATGTCCAGAGGGGCAGATAATCAGACAGTGTATACATATCTTGCAAACCCTTCAGTAGTTGCATAGTCTGCTCTTCAGGTGTCTATCTGTTGGATGGAAGTGACCAACAACTCTGATAGAGGCAGATGCCAAGTTTTTTTCTAAGCTCACCAGTGGGAGGTGGTGCTTTAGCACTGCTGGCCCACCACCTCGAGGGAGTCTTGATCATAAGGGGGCCGAAACTCCTGAAGACAGGTGGCAGATCAACTGATGATCCCATTGGTGATAGCACTGGACAGTTAACATCTTAGTCCATGTGTATTTTGTAACTCTATGAGATATTTGTCACTGATTTTAAAAAAAAAACTTGGAAGGTTAGCTAATAAAATATAACTTTGACTTGAATAGCATTCCTGGATGTTCCAGTGTTTGTCACAGCTAACTGAAGTACTTTTGTGAAATGTAACTGCTGCTGCTGGGTGAAGTGACACAAGCACCAATGAGATGTTGCTTTGGGGCTGAATGTTGGCCCAGAAAGTTACAAGGATTATCCTATAGTGCTTCAAAACAGTGCTCTGAGATTTTTATGGCAGGCTGTGAGAGTGAAGGAGGTGACACTAATTTAACATCAATATCCTTGTGCTTCTTCTCTGTCAGTACTGATGTGTCTGAAGTGGGATTCAGCACACTAATTTCTGATAGGGTCATTGTTCATTTCAAAACTTGCAGGTTGAGCCAGTAGTAAAGAAGGCAAATGCAATGTTGGTATTGACATTGAGAGGACTAGAATATCAACGCAAGGATATGATGCTGAGACTTTATAAAGTGCTGGTCAGACCACATTTGGAGTATTATGAGCGGTTTTGTGCCCCATATATATGTAAGCTAGGATGTGCTGACACTGAAGAGGATCCAGAGGAGGTTTAGTAGAATAAACCCAGGGATAAAAAGGCTAGCATAGAAGTATTAAAAACTTCTATAGAAGTTAGGTGGAGTGTATACTGACAGGTTGCATCACAGCCTTGTATGGCAGCATCAATGCCCTTGGACGGAAAAGCCTATAAAAAGAAGTGGATACAGCCCGGAGCACATCTACAAGGAGTGGTGTCACAGGAAAGCAGCATCCATCGTCAAGGACCCCCACCATCTGGGTCATGTTCTCATCTTGCTGCTGCTACCAGGTAGGAGGTACAGGAACGTCAGGACTCATACCACCAGATTCAGGAGCAGTTATTACCCCTTAATCATCAGACTCCTAAACCAGAGGGAATAACCACTCAAACTCACTTGCCCCCATCACTGAACCATTCCCACAACCCATGGACTCGCTTTCAAGGGCTCTTCATCGCGTGTTCTCGATATTTGTTACTTATCCATTGATCTATTTTTGTATTTGCTGAGTTTATTGTATGTTGCATGAGGATTGTTTGTCTCTCTTGCGTACAGTTTTTCATTGATTCAGTGATGTGTCAGTGGCCACAAGAAAATGAAAATCAGGGTAGTGTATGGTGACATACAGTATATGTACTTCGATAATAAATTTACTTTGAGCTTTGATTTGGTGGCTCTGGGCCTGTATTTTCTGGAGTTTTGAAGAATTGGTGGGGGGGGGGTGGTCTCATTGAAACCTACTGAATATTGAAAGGCATAGACAGAGGATGTCTTCAATGGTGTGAGAGTCTAGGACTGGAGGACACAGCCTCAGAGTAAAAGGACAGCCCTTTAAAGCGGATTAGTAAGGGTGTCAAAGTTTACAAGGAGAAGGCAGGAGGGTGGGATTGAGAGGAAATAATAAATCAGCCCTGATTGAATGGCCTATTTTTGCTCCAAGTCTTACTGAATTAAAATATCCACAATATTTAAATAAAAAATATTTTTTAAGGGAATGCTGATCCCTGTCTTAAAATCTTCTCAGCCTTTTACATGCTTCCCTGTAAGCTTACTTTTAAGTGGGTCATGCAAATGTTTCTGAAATGCCAGCCCACAGGCTCCAACCTTTCTATGCTGAGTTCCACCTGCTTCTGAAGCTTGTTTCTTTCCTACAATTTCTCTTGGCCCTTTCTAACGTGTGGCTAACATGAGAGGACACAGTTTTAAGGTGCTTGGAAGTAGGTACAGAGGAGATGTCAGGGGTAAGTTTTTTATGTGGTGTGTGCGTGGAATGGGCTGCCGGCGACGGTGGTGGAGTCGAATACAATAGGGTCTTTTAAGAGACTCCTGGATGGGTACATGGAGTTTAGAAAAATAGAGGGCTATGAGTAACCCTAAGTAATTTCTAAAGTAAATACATGTTCGGCACAGTATTGTGGGCTGAAGAGTCTGCATTATGTTGTAGGTTTTCTATGTTTCTGTCTTCAGTATAAAACACTAGCTTTATTTTAAAGATACATCAGATTATTCACAAGTGCTTTTAAGGTCTCCTTTCAGTTCCCCATATGGCTATTCTTGCTTAATCTGCTGTCACTCTGAATTCTTTTGGTATGTACTTATTGAACTGCCCACCTCACAAACAGCAGCGCTTTATTTGGAAAATCAGTGAAAGTGTTTAAATTATCTGCTCATTTCTTTCTTCCTTATCCTGTAGTGTGTATGCCTGTTGTATTGTTGAATTGGCCTCCTAGACTCAGGACTGAAAGTCCTTGCCTAAACAGTTCTTTGATACTTTCTTCAAAATCTACTTCATTAGCTAAACTTTGGATCATCTGACTACAGTCTCCTTCCTTGATTTAGCTCCGTAATGCTTATGAAGTGTCTGGGGACTTTTTGTCGCATGATGGGTGTCTGCAGCATTTCCTCGTGCTATTTTTGTGCCTTTTCATCCTTAAGCAGCAGCAGCTGGATTGCCACAACTGGTAAAGCCAACTGTACAGGAGATTTAACTTGGTAGGAAGTCCCAAGGTGTGAGTGTATGTATTTGCAAATAAAACGAAGTGAGGCGTTTTACGTTTAAAGAAACTCGTAACACTTTTTGTTGAGCTCCAAAACCTAAACATAAAAGTGATCTAAAATTCCTTATGTAACAAAGTCATCATGTCAGACCTGCCTCTGAAGTGAAACCCAACTCAATGTTGGTGGTTGTGAATTATGTACATTTCTCCTAATTACGTTACTCTACACGGCATCCCCCACCCCCCAACCCCCCAAGCATTCAGTAAAACCAGCATCGTGAGCCTGTCTGGAGCTTGCACTAGCCGCCCAGCTGGGGTCCTGTGTTCTATGGGTGGTGTTCCTGGCTCGCCCAGAGGTGCGTTGATAAACTCATGGTCATGTAGTGATGCCAGGGGCATGGCAGTGGATTACTCCAAATCTTGGTGGGCTGGTTTAAACATAGGAAACATAGAAACATAGAAAATAGGTGCAGGAGTAGGCCATTCGGCCCTTTGAGCCTGCACCGCCATTCAGTATGATCATGGCTGATAATCCAACTCAGAACCCTGTACCAGCCTTCCCTCCATACCCCCTGATCCCTTTAGCCACAAGGGCCATATCTAACTCCCTCTTAAATATAGCCAATGAACTGGCCTCAACTGTTCCCTGTGGCAGAGAATTCCACAGATTCACCACTCCCTGAATGAAGAAGTTTTTCCTAATCTCGGTCCTAAAAGGCTTCCCCTTTATCCTCAAACTGTGACCCCTCGTCCTGGACTTCCCCAACATCGGGAACAATCTTCCTGCATCTAGCCTATCCAATCCCTTTAGGATTTTGTACGTTTCAATAAGATCCCCCCTCAATCTTCTAAATTCCAGAGAGTATAACCCTAGTCGATCCAGTTTTTCATCATATGGGGGTTGCTGTGTAGGGTAACGTAATTAGGAGAAACGTACATAATTCACAACCACCAACGTTGAGTTGGGTTTCGCTTCAAAGGCGGGTCTGACGTGATGACGTTGTTACATAAGGAATTTTAGATCACTTACGTTTAAGAGAATCTACCAAAATACGTTCAGGTTTACTCCTCTTATCTATGATGGAAGTCTTTTCTCCCCATTCCAAAACGCAAAACAGACCATCGTAAGGGGACGTTGGTGTGCGTCTTGGCGGACATAAACAAACAAAGTGGAATGTAGGCCAACGGAAACCCAAAAGTGCTGTATGCCATTATGGGAGATAGGAATAGATGAAAAGGAATTGAATTTTCAGTACTGGGGAAGGTGAAATGTTTTTGAGAAGCCGACCAGGTGGTTGTGGCATCAGGAATGAAATCACCTGGCACTTGTAACGGCTATCCACATTCCAACTCAGCCGCGGATGACTGCAGGTCCTCTTTTGGTGTTGTTCTGAGCCCCAGCAGGACCCATGGGAGACAATCATGCCAATACTTGTCGGTCAGGGAAGCCCTCAGAGCAGCCTTTAAGGAGTGGTGAAACCGCTTGCATAGGCCATTAGACTGCAGGTGATAGGACATGGTGTGATGTAGCCTAAAGCCGAGGTTCTAGGCCAACACAGCCCAGAGGTCTGATATCAATTGGGGCCATGGTCTGAGGAAGTATCAGATGGGGTGCAACACTGAGCAACCCAGGTGCTGATGAACACCCAAGCCACATCTACGGCCATTGTCGATGCTGGAGGGATAACCCCTGGCCACCTGATGGTATGGTCCACCATGGTGAGAAGGTGCATGAAACCATGGGAGAGGGGAAGAGGACCAACAAAATCCACATTGACATGGTCAAACCATCATCCAGGGACCTCGAGATGCCAATGGCGCCTAAAGATGATGGTTAATTTTTGCCCACTTGACACTCCACACAGACTGCAGTCCAATCACGCATGTCCTTTCTAAGGCTGTGCCAAACAAACTTTAGTGCAACCAGTTTCTGTGAGGCCTTCTGGCCCGGATGCGAAGGGTCATGTATGGAGTTCAAAACAGTCCATCTCCAGTTTGTGGGGCAAGGGTGATCAGTTGAGACATTGCACAGGAGAGAAACCCCAGCTTCCCTGAGCTTAATGTCAGTCAGCCGCAGGCCCGTGACTGCTATATGGTAAGCCTGGACCACTGGGTCAGTAACTTGGTCAGCTGCCAGGCCGGCATGGTCAACCCCTATGTGTATGGCCTCAACAGCTGGCCATGAGAGGTAATCAGCCATGGTTTTATTTTTCCCCTTGACATGTTGTATATCCATTGAGAACTCGGATATGTAGGACAGGTGGTATTGCTGCTGTGCAGACCAAGGGTCTAATATTTTGGCCATCGCATGCACGAGGGGTTTGTGGTCAACAAATGCTGTGAAATGGCAACCCTCCAGAACAAAATGGCGGCGTAAGGAAAAGGTCTCTCGACAAAAAAGAAGGTAAACTGCCCCATAATCGAATTTAGACAAATACTTAATATTGCATAACTATATTAATAAAAGGAGCAAGGATGATGTCTAAGAACAAGATTAAAAAGTCCGCTCCGAAGGCTGATAAACATAAAGAGACGCAGCAAGGCGACGGGCCTAGCTCCCCCACGGCAAGCCAGGACGGAGATAATGAGGGGGAATCGGTGACTCTGTCCTTGATTCTCGGAGAGATTCGCGAGTTCCGACAAGATAACAGCAAACAGCTGGAAGATATTAAAGGAGAAATAGTAAAAACTAACTCGCGGATAGATGAAGCCGAAGCGAGGATTGTTGGAATTGAAGAGAAGCTACAAAACGCAGAGGAGGTGATAGCAGAAATGCTGAAGCTGCAAGACCAGCTCCAGTGGAAACTAATAGATCAAGAAGGCCGCTCGAGAAGGGAAAATGTGAGGATTTACGGAGTTCCCGAAGGAACTGAAGGTAAACCCGGATTGATGATTCCCTTCATGGAGAAGCTACTTAGAGAGAACCTTGATATACCGGCCTCAAAAGACCTACAGATAGAAAGAGCTCACCGCGCGTTGGCACCACAGCCTCCAGCAGGCTCCCAGCTCAGATCGATTCTGGTCAGATTTCTCAGTTACAGAACGAAGGAAGAGGTGCTTAAAAGGGCATGGCAAAAGAAAGGTTTCATGTGGAACAACTGTAAAATCAGTTTAGACTACGACTATGCACCAGGGATTCTTGCCAGACGGAAGGAATATACGGAAACACGGAGAGTCCTGAAGGAAAACAACATGAGATTCCAGACCCTGTATCCAGCTCGGCTGAGAGTCTTTTACGACGAAGGGACAAAAACTTATGCTACGGTGGAGGAGGCAACGTTGGACCTGGCAGACCGGGGACTACCTATTAAAGTTATCACCCAACTGGAGTCGCTACTGGAGAGGATTTGGCAGAAGTCGTGGCAGTTAGTGGGGCGAGGACGCCCCACACGAACCAGAGTGTCAAACTACAAGGAAAAGCTGCAAATATTCAGACGCGAATGTACAGAGAACACAGATTAATTAAGAGAAATGACTGAAAAGAGTAAATCGGACTTAAAGGTAAAATGAAAACTGGTAACTGAAAATAAACTAGACGGAATAACTTGAATGATAGCAATATGGTCGAGACATAAATAGGAGAAAATTCTCTATGATTATTCAAACTGCTGAGGGCCCTCTAACACAGGGTGAAGATAGAGGTTATCCCTCTGAACTGAGGCGGGTCGGTGCTCAGGCCTCACTGTGGGAAGTCGGGAAATTTTTCAAATGTTGCACGTTCAAAAATGTCTAGGGTGTGGTTATATGTCTTGGTTTACTGTTGAGAAGGGATTGCTTACTGTTTGGTTAGAAAAGGAGAGTGTTTTGTTTTCTACTAGAGAAAAATGCAAACTGAATTGGTAAAAATAATTTCCTATAATGTTAATGGGGTTTTGAATCCAATTAAAAGAAATTAGATTATGTCTAAATTAAAAAAAGAGAGGGCACAAATAGCTTTCCTCCAGGAAACACATATGAGCCAATCTGAACATGGAAAATTAAAAAGAATGGGCTTTAAGCATGTATTTTATTCATCATATAAATTGAGTCACAAAAGAGGGGTAGCTACTTTAATATCAAGTACTCTTAATTTTGAACATATTTCAGAGACTAGAGACAAAGAAGGACGGTTCGTAAAAATTACAGGAAGAATAGAAGGTACAGAAATAACATTGCTGAATGCTTATGCTCCTCCAGGTTGTGAATGGTCATTTTATAGACACATTTTTGACCTAATGGTCAGTTCTCAAGGGGTAGTAATTTGTGGAGGGGATTTTAATATTAGATTAAATCCTATATTAGATGCTTCAAGAATAGTTACTCAGAATAAACCTCTGACTCGGAAAGTGAATTCATTGATGGAGGAGTTGGGAATTATAGATGTCTGGAGGGAATTACACCCTACTAGTAAAGATTATACATATTACTCTTTCCCTCATTTAGCCTATTCAAGGATAGACTATTTCTTTATCTTTAATACAGATAGAGTCAGGATAAAAAACTGTAATATTGCAACAATTGATCTGTCGGATCATAGCCCAGTCTCTATGTCTCTAATCCTGGAAAGTAAAATGAGGAAAACACTATGGAGGCTAAACTCACATATACTCAATAACCCGAAAGTAATGGAGAGATTAAGGGGAGAAATCAAAGAATATCTAGACCTTAATGACACGGGAGAAACATCACCAGTGATCTTATGGGATACATTGAAAGCTGTACTGAGAGGGAAAATTATTTCCATTACCACTCACTAAACTAGAATGTGGCAATTATCGGCCAATTAGTGTTCTTAATTTAGATTACAAGCTATTTACATCTATATTAGCGCGCGGATTGGAAAAGCTTTTACCTGGCCTAATCCATTTAGACCAGACTGGATTTATTCAACAAAGACAAACACAGGACAACGTAAGGAGAACTCTGCACATATTAGAACAGGTTAATAAGAACGAGACAGAGACAATGGTAGTAGGATTGGACGCTGAGAAAGCTTTTGATTCGGTTAGTTGGGCATTCCTATACAGAGTGTTAGGAAGATTCGGCTTTCAAGAAAAGTTTATTAAAGTAATTCAGACTCTATATGACAGCCCTACAGCCCGAATTAAGATAAATGGGGACCTCTCTGACTCCTTCATCTTAGAGAGAGGCACTAGACAGGGATGCCCAATTTCTCCTCTCCTTTTTGCGCTATATATTGAACTGCTTGCTCAACTAATAAGACAGAGCGAAATCGTAAAAGGTATCAAGGTGGCAGGGATTGAACAGAAAGTGGCGTTATTCGTAGATGATGTTTTGGTCTATCTGAGTGAACCAGAAAAATCATTTATAGGATTGTTTACACTGTTGGATGACTTTGGGAAAATATCAGGTTATAAAATAAATGTAAAGAAAACGCAGGTTATGTCCCTAAATTATACACCATCCATCCAAAAAGTTGCAGGATACATATGATCTTAAGTGGGAAGCTAAATCATTAAAATATTTAGGAATAACCCTGCCGAAGGATCTTTCAACACTGTCACAGGTAAATTATGGGCCGTTAATCTCAGAGATAAAAGCAGATATGCATAGATGGAATCTTATCCCCTTTTTAAGTTTAAATTCAAGGATAAATACTATAAAAATGAATATTCTTCCTCGGTTATTGTATCTTTTCCGTACTTTACCGGTGGAGGTGGATGATAATCAATTCAGGGAATGGGACAAATGGATTTCCCGCTTCATTTGGCAAGGAAAGAAACCTAGAATTCGATATAACACCTTACAGTTAGGGAAGGAAGGAGGAGGTATGGTTCTTCCTTGCCTGAGAAATTATTTTTATGCCTCACAGATAACCCCTCTGTTATATTGGTGTAATAGGGAATATAAGGCTAGATGGAAGGAAATAGAATTTGGATTAGTTGACAGTTTTCCTCTTCAGGCCTCAATAGCTGACAAAGGATTGATGGCCCAGTTGGAAAAATTTAAAAAACGCTTGGATAAACCTTACATAAAAGTATGGCAGAAGGTGGTTAATTCATGTGGAATTAATAACATGTTAAAGCTCTTTAGATGGTGTGCATATGATACCGAATTCCTTCCCAACAGAGGAGATAAAAGATTTGAGCTATGGATAAAGAAAGGTCTTACAACCTACCTCTCATTTATAGATAAAAGAGTATTACAAAGTTTCCAAATCCTGCAGGGCAAACATGGCCTAGAACATAATGACTTTTTCAGGTACCTTCAAGTACGAAACTATGTTAACCAGAGTTGTAGGTATACAGACCTATCAACAGCAGAATTAGAATTTTTCAAGATTCTGAATTCGGCTTGCAGTTCAATACCTAGTAAATCAGTTTCTCGATTATATAATGCACTCTCCCATGCTAAAAATGTAAATACACTGTATATTAAAGAGCAGTGGGAGAAAGAAGCGGGGTTGGTACTTTCAGAGGAGGCTTGGGGGAAAATCTGCAGCTTTCAATGGTCCTCGACTAATTCTTTGACTTGGAGAGAACATTGTTGGAAAAACATTGTAAGATACTTCAAGACCCCATATCAGGAAAAATATAAAGATACAAATGTGATGTGTTGGAGAAGGTGCGGCTCCAAGGAGGCAAATCATTTTCATATTTTTTGGGATTGCCCTAAATTAAGTCTATTTTGGGAAGGTATTCATAGAACATTAGTTAAGGTACTTAGGTCCCAGATACCTCTGAACTTTGAGGCGCTCTATTTGGGGCATGTATTGTTTCTTGAACAGAAGGAAGATATAAAGTTGCTGCAGGCCCTCTTAGCGGCAAGTAAGAAATCAATCACTAGAAAATGGCTAAATCCAATACCGCCTACATTAGAAGATTGGTACGAAATTATCTTGGAAATATTTAAAATGGAAAAGTTGACTTACTCCCTGAGAACTCAGAAAGAAAAATTTTATCAAATCTGGAATAAATGGATTTGAATATATAACCCCAATGCGAGCAGACTTTAGATGACTCTCCTAATGATTTATACTGCTCTTCTCATCAACACAGTAATATTGCTAACGTAAGCACCCCTAGTCTAAATGTTTGTTTTTTTTGTTTTCTTTTGGAAAATAGAGAATTAACACAAGTAAAGGGAAAGATTTGGGAAAGGGATAAAAAAATGAAAAAATTAAGTAAATAAGTACATAGGGATTGGATAATTATGTCTGTGGGCAGGAGTAAGCATGAACAAATTAGGATATAAACACCCACAATGGTTGATACATAGGCTTATATACAACATTTTGGACCAGTGGAAATGGTCCAGAAGGGTTATATGGAAACTATTATTACCATTTTTCTTAACAACTAATTCCATTACTTAGCCTAATAGGTTAGATTTACCACAGTACATAATTATCTATTTAAATGTTTATTTTCCTTTTATATCATCTCAATGTGTACTTAAGAATGTATAAATAATTGTAGTTTTATACATATAAAAAAATGGAAAAGGTTATATGTGTGAAAAAAGTACATGATATTTGTGAATTCCTTATCCAAATAAAAATAAAATTAAAAAAAAGAAAATGGCGGACAGCCAGATAGAGACAGAGAAGCTCATGGTCAAACATGCTGTACTTCCTTTTGTGGGGTAAAGAGCTGCTGGTTGAAGAAGGCGAGTAGTTGCCACACACCTCTGACTACCTGTTCATGCACAGCGCCCACAGCGGAGTCTGAAGCATCAGTAATAATGGCTACAGGCGCATTGGTGAGCGGGTCCACCAGTAGGATTGCATTAGAAAGGGCTCATTTGGTATCATCAAATGCCTTGGTCATGTCCTCTAACCAGTCAAGCACTTGATTAGGAGTATTGTCTTTAAGCATACTATACAAGGGAGCATAAGTTCAGCAACTCGCTGAATGAAGTGGTGATAGAAGTTCACCATACCTAAAAACTTTTGTAGTTTTTTACTAGGGCGGGGCCATGGGAAATCCATAATAGCAACTACTTCTGATTGGGAGGGGTTTCGCACCTTCTGCAAAGATGCAATGGCCAAGAAAATACAACCCGAACTGCCATTTAGCAGGGTTAATATTCAACCCTTGTTAGCTTAAGCACTCAGAGTGTGTGGAGATGAGGTAAGTGATTGGATTTGGATGCACTGGCGACAAGTATGTCATCTAGGTAAAAAAGAAGAAAATCTAAGTCTCTTAGTACAGAGTCCATCAGCCGTTGGAAAGTCTGTGCTGTATTTTTCAGTCCAAACAGCATGCGCAGAAACTGAGACCAAACGGGGTTTATCACGGCTGTTTTGGGAATGCCTTCCAAGCACACAGGCACCTGATGGTAGTCCCGAACTAGATTGAGATTGGTAAAAATTAACTTCCTGGCTAAACATACCAAAAAGTCTTGAATGTGTGGGACAGGGTAGCAATCGGGGGTGGGGTGAGGTGGGTGGTGACCTTGTTAAGGGGTTGGTAATTGCCACAAGGGCAGCAATCACCATCAGCGTTGGGGACCGTATGGAGGGGTGAGGCTCAGGGACTATTTGACCGGCATAGAATGCCGAATCTTTCCATGTTGGCAAACTCGGTCTTTGCCGTTGCCAGCTTTTTTGGGTCCAATCTACCATGTGCAGGCGTGGACTGGCGGGCCAGTTGTGGGAATGTGGTGCTCGACCCCATGTGTTGTGACTGTCGTGGAGAATGTGGACTTGATGAAGTTTGGGAGTTCGCCCAGCAGTCGAGTAATCTCACATGTGGTGGTGCACGAACTTGACAGTCATTGTGGGGAACTTACTGGGAGAGCAGGGTAAAGCCCCAAAGTCCTTGACATCCACTAGCCGGCAGTCCTTAATATCGACCAACAGTCCTTGGGCATGCAGGACATCTGCCTCAAGCAGAGGTCTAGCAACTTCAGCCAAGACAAAGTCCCATGTGTAACATTGCTCACTGAAGCAGAGTATCACCCATCGTGTCCTGTAAGTCTGGATGCGGCTGCCATTTGCAGCCTGCAGTGACATTTCATCACTCCTCACCTTCTCATCAATAGGTGATGCTGGCAGCACTTTCACTTGAGCACCATTGTCACACAGGAAGCGTCGGCCTGAATGGGTGTCCGTAATGACGACCCTGACAGCTGGAACCCATGGTGTTCGCAGACCTCGGATGTCCCAATGCGCTGGCATGGTCGAAGCTGCAAGGCAGTCGGCACTTCCTAGTGTTTGTACCAAAGCATGCGTGGTGAAAACATATATCCAGCATTGTCAGCTTCACAGCCGCAGATGTGTTTATGTTGGAGCCTTGCTGACTGAGCTTACTGAGGCAGGGAAAGGAGGAGGAGTTATGCACCACTGACTATCAGCCATTTTAGGAAGCTCCCTATAGCGCTTCACGAGTGCATTAGCGAGGGCTATGCGAACTTGATGGGGCTTTTGCTGCACAAAGAGTTCTTTACAAACAAAGCAAAGGTGGTGATTTCCCAGGAGAGATCCATTAGCTCTGAAGGCCTAGCATTACCGGGACCAGGTAAGGACAGCAGCTGTTTGCTGTGCTCAGACTCCAATAGTCCAAAAGTCTGTAAAAGGTGGGTTTTCTGTGATTTGTATTTATCATGTTCAGCAGCTGTTCAATCAGACTCCCCATTCTCACAACCATGGACCTGCTGAGCGACGTTACCACGCAGTAAAATTTGGTGTTGTCAGCAGACATTTCTCGCAGAGCTCTTTGAGCCTCCGCTTGTACAAACCAAGCGGTGGCATTTTGCTCCCAAAACTCCGGCAATTTCAAAGTGACTGCGTTGGCCATCCTGTTCAATAACTCAGGAGTCATCCTAGAGCTTTGGGGTCACCAATATAGGTTTCAGCAAATAAAATAAAGTGAGGTGTTTTATGTTTAATGAAACCCTAACACATTTTATTGAACTCCAAAACCTAAATGTAAAAGTGCACTAAAAATCCTTAAGTAACAACGTCAGCATGTCAGACCAGCCTCTTAAAGTGAAACCAAAACTCCATGTCGGTGATTGTGAATTATGTACATTTCTCCCAGTTGCGTAACCCTACATGAGTAAATCAGATGTTCAGCATATAATGTTATTTTCTCACAGCATTGAGAAGCCCTTCGCACATCAAATTAAAGCTGACTTCTAGGAGCTATCCATCTCCCCATATACCCCTTGCACACATTTCCTGGTGATCTATTCCCTCTCACATGTTCATTACTATTTCTTCTGCTACCCACCCACTCTAGAGGTAATTCCAGTAGCCCTGTTAACTACTGGTACGTCTTTGAGATGTGGGGGAAGGACGGAGCTCCAGGGGAAATCCCATGTGTCACAGAAAATGTGCAGATTCCATAGATAGAGCACAGATCAGGAGTTACCCTTGGGGCTGGTCTTATGAATCAACACTGCTACCCACTGTGTCACTCTGCCTGTGCTACCCCATTAGGATAGAGCATGTAGTTAGTCTGCTGGACAAGGTAGGAGAGAATGCTGCAAGGTCAGGGTGAGGATGATGGAGTTCAGGAGGGAGTTTGTCCCATTCACTTCGAAGGTAAGTGCCTGGTCTTGACCCAAATGCCAAAGGGATACTGGAGCTCTTTGGGCTTGTCATTGGGAGGAAAAATTGGGGAGAGACTTCTAAGGAGATGTTTGCAGTAGAGAAAAGAAACTGGAAGTTGGTGTTCCAGAAATCTGTGTTTTGTAAATGGAAGTTGTTATTGAGAGTGAAGAGAGTAGAAGTCAAAGGATGAAAACAGTAGATCATCTGTCTGCTATCTCTTCCCTTGGCTGGCTTCTTTGAATTTCTCCTGAAGGCTTATGAAGTGACTTGGGGAAGGAGCAGTGTAATGCCATTAAAATGGCCTTAAAGAAAAGTTGTCTGAGTAAAATTGGGAATGAAGTGGTGATGGTGAACATAACCATCAGGTAGCTGGGCACGGCAGTGAGTGAAGGTGGGTAGATGGATCACCTGAGAGTCAAAAATCAGCCAGTCAGCACAACACTGGTGAATTTGACATGGAGCCACATAATACTGGAATGGGCAACCGAATGATTCAGTGGAGGGATAACTTTATAGAACATAGAACATTGAACATTTATAGAACATAGAACATTTCAGAGGAGGAAAGAAAAGTAGAAGTTGTTTAAAGAGAGAACTAGGTGTAAAACAATTAAAATCAAGAGCCAGATTCAGAGCCAGAGAGCTATGGTTTGGGAAAGCATGAATAGGACATCCTGGAGATGAAAGAGATGCAGCGTTATTTGATTGTAAATTTCATTTTCAATGGTTATCATCATAATAAGTTTAGCCACCTTTCACTTTTTATTGTCATGAACATTAAAGGAGATTTTCTTAAATGTCCCGTTTAAATACTATATAAAGGGACTGAAAGGCCCTTTAAGTTAAGGCCAAATTCTGTGTGCGGGGTAAGCTACTTCATCAGAATCAGGTTTAATATCGTGGCTTCAACAGGAGGTGATGCCTTTTACCATTCTTTCTTGTGTATATCAACTATTTGGTTATTAAATTAATGTTTAGAAATGAGATTAGAGCTTGACACAGTGTTTTACATTAGCCTATTTCTTCATCAAACAAAATGTGTTTAAATACTACACTCCAGTAAACAGTGTATTTAAAAACTAAATCTACTGCAACAAAGACTTGTGATTTAAGAGAAAGTCACAAGTATCTCTATAAAAGACAAAATTATTCCTTCAGCTAAAGGCAGTGAGGGAAGGATAACGACAAAAAGCAAATGAGTTACTAAGATCAGTACCCTTCCCTTGTAGCAACACAGGCTCTCGAGCCAATTTTTGCCAGTCTGATTAGAACTTATCTTTTCATTACATGCAGTTTTAAACACATTTGGAGTCGTGCAACAGATGGATTACAGCTGCAATGCCAGGAAGTTGCCTTTCTTGTTTTGATAAATGTATGCTTGACTGGCAGGGTGGTTTTATTTTCAGACATAACTTTAATTCCTGCTTGGGGAGAAGGGTCTGCATTGCGCAGGCGCGTGACGTAGCGCGCCAAGGTTTAAAAAGCAGACCACCATATACAGCGCCCATTGTTGTAGCGGCCATCGTTGGAGTGGACTGAGTCAGAGTGGGGTGGCTTTGGCTCAAGCAGGCTTCGGCGAGAACAGGTAGAGGCCAGGGTAGATTCTGGTAAGTTTTTTGTTCGGATTGTCTAGCGTAGAGAGAATGCCAGGCAGGATGTTGGAATGCTCCTCTTGCAGGATGTGGGAAGTCAGGGAGCCCTCCGGTGTCCCTGACAATGACACCTGCAGGAAGTGCATCCAGCTGCAGCTTCTGACAAACCGCGTTAGGGAACTGGAGCAGGAGCTGGATGACCTGCAGATCATTCGGGAGAATGAGGAGATTATAGATCGTAGCTACAGGGAGGTAGTTACGCCAAAGGAGCAGAGCACAGGAAATTGGGTCACTGTTAGGCGAGGAAAGGGGAAAGGGCAGGCAGAGCAGGGTTCCCCTGTGGCCATTCCCCTCAACAACAAGTATACCGCATTGGATACTGTTGGGGGGGATGACTTACCTGGGACTAGCTGCAGTAGCCGGATCTCTGGCACTGGGTCTGGCTCTGCAGTGCAGAAGGGAGGGGGGAAAAAGAGGAGAGCGGTAGTGATAGGGGACTCGATAGTTAGAGGTGCAGATAGGGGGTTCTGGTGGTCATGACAGAGAATCCAGGATGGTTTGTTGCCTCCCGGGTGCCAGGGTCAAGGATGTCTCTGATCGATTGCATGACCTTCTGAAGTGGGAGGGTGATCAGCCAGATGTCGTGGTGCACATCGGTACCAATGAACATAGCAAGGAAGAGTGAGGAGGTCCTGGAGAGTGAGTATAGAGAACTTGGTAGGAAGTTGAAAAGCAGGACCTCGAGGGTGGTAATCTCAGGATTGCTACCTGTGCTAGGTGCCAGTGAGGGTAGGAATAGGATGCTCTGCAGGATGAACAAGTGGCTGAGGAACTGGTGTAGGGAGCAGTGTTTCAGATTTCAGGATAATTGGGACCTCTTCTGGGGCAGGAGGGACCTGTACAAGAGAGACAGGTTACACTTGAACTACAGGGAGACCAATATCCTTCAGGGAGGTTTGTTAATACTATTGGGGGGGCTTTAAACTAGAGTTGCAGGGGGATGGGAACCACAGTACCAGAGCTGACAGTGTTGCTGGGGTGAAAATAAATGATGTTAAAAGTTCAAGCAAATCCACTAATAGAAAGGTTGTGAGTGGTGGTAAAAATCTTCTGAGGTGTATATATTTCAATGCTAGGAGTATTGCGGAGAAGGCGGATGAGTTGAGGGCGTGGATTGACACGTGGAATTGTGGCATTGTAGCAATTAGTGAAACTTGGCTACAGGAGGGGCAGGACTGGCAGCTTAATATTCCAGGGTTCTGATGTGTCAGATGTGATCGAGGCAGAGGAATGAAAGGTGGGGGAGTGGCATTGCTTGTTAGGGAAAATATTACAGCAGTGCTCAGGCAGGACAGATTAGAGGGCTTGTCTACTGAGTCCTTGTGGGTGGAGCTGAGAAACAGGAAAGGTATGGCCACATTAGTGGGATTGTATTACAGACCACCCAATAATCAAAGAGAATTAGAAGTGCAAATCTGCAGAGAGATAGCAGGCAACTGTAGGAAACATAAAGTTGTGGTGGTAGGGGATTTTAATTTTCCATATATTGATTGGGTCTCCCATACTGTTAGGGGTCTAGATGGTTTAGAGTTTGTAAAATGTGTTCAGGAAAGTTTTCTAAATCAATATATAGAGGGACCAACTAGAGGGGATGCAATATTGGATCTCCTGTTAGGAAACAAGTTAGGACAAGTGACAGAAGTCTGTGTAGGGGAGCACTTTGGTTCCAGTGATCATAACACCATTAGTTTCAACTTGATCATGGACAAGGATAGATCAGGTCCTAGGGTTGAGGTTCTTAACTGGAAGAAGGCCAAATTTGAAGAAATGAGAAAGGATCTAAAAAGCGTGGATTGGGACAGGTTGTTCTCTGGCATGGATGTGATTGGTAGGTGGGAAGCCTTCAAAGCAGAAATTTTGACAGTGCAGAATTTGTATGTTCCTGTCAGGATTAAAGGCAAGGTGAATAGAAATAAGGAACCTTGGTTCTCAAGGGATATTGCAACTCTGATAAAGAAGAAGAGGGAGCTGTATGACATGTATAGGAAACAGGGAGTAAATAAGGTGCTTGAGGAGTATAAGAAGTGCAAGAAAATACCTAAGAAAGAAATCAGGAGGGCTAAAAGAAGACATGAGGTTGCCTTGGCAGTCAAAGTGAAGGATAATCCAAAGAGCTTTTACAGGTATATTAAGAGCAAAGGGATTGTAAGGGATAAAATTGGTCCTCTTGAAGATCAGAGTGGTCGGCTATGTGCGGAACCAAAGGAAATGGGGGAGATCTTAAATAGGTTTTTTGTGTCTGTGTTTACTAAGGAAACTGGCATGAGGTCTGGAATTAAGGGAAACAAGTAGTGAGATCATGGAAACTGTACAAATCGAAAAGGAGGAAGTCCTTGCTGTCTTGAGGAAAATTAAAGTGGATAAATCCCCGGGACCTGACAGGGTGTTCCCTTGGACCTTGAAGGAGACTAGTGTTGAAATTGCAGGGGCCCTGGCTGAAATATTTAAAATGTCGCTGTCTCTGTAGATTCTGTAGAGGTGCCGGAGGATTGGAGAGTGGCTCATGTTGTTCCGTTGTTTAAAAAAGGATCGAAAAGTAATCCGGGAAATTATAGGCCAGTAAGTTTAACGTTGGTAGTAGGTAAGTTATTGGAGGGAGTACTAAGAGACAGAATCTACAAGCATTTGGATAGACTGGGACTTATTAGGGAGAGTCAACATGGCTTTGTGCGTGGTAGGTCATGTTTGACCAATCTATTGGAGTTTTTCGAGGAGGTTACCAGGAAAGTGGATGAAGGGAAGGCAGTGGATATTGTCTACATGGACTTCAGTAAGGCCTTTGACAAGGTCCCGCATGGGAGGTTAGTTAGGAAAATTCAGTCGCTAGGTATACATGGAGAGGTGGTAAATTGGATTAGACATTGGCTTGATGGAAGAAGCCAGAGAGTGGTGGTAGAGAATTGCTTGTCTGAGTGGAGGCCTGTGACTAGTGGTGTGCCACAGGGATCAGTGCTGGGTCCATTGTTATTTGTCATCTATATCAATGATCTGGATGATAATGTGGTAAATTGGATCAGCAAGTTTGCTGATGATACAAAGACTGGAGGTGTAGTAGACAGTGAGGAAGGTTTTCAGAGCCTGCAGAGGGACTTGGACCAGCTGGAAAAATGGGCTAAAAAATGGCAGATGGAGTTTAATACTGACAAGTTTAATACTGACAAGTGTGAGGTATTGCACATTGGAAGGACAAACCAAGGTAGAACATACAGGGTTAATGGTAAGGCACTGAGGAGTGCAGTAGAACAGAGGGATCTGGAAATACAGATACAAAATTCCCTAAAAGTGGTGTCCCAGGTAGATAGGGTCGTAAAGAGAGCTTTTGGTACATTGGCCTTTATTAATCAAAGTATTGAGTATAAGAGCTGGAATGTTATGATGAGGTTGTATTGGTGAGGCCGAATCTGGAGTATTGTGTGCAGTTTTGGTCACCAAATTACAGGAAGGATATAAATAAGGTTGAAAGAGTGCAGAGAAGGTTTACAAGGATGTTGCCGGGACTTGAGAAACTCAGTTACAGAGAAAGGTTGAATAGGTTGGGACTTTATTCCCTGGAGCGTAGAAGAATGAGGGGAGATTTGATAGAGGTATATAAAATTATGATGGGTATAGATAGAGTGAATGCAAGCAGGCTTTTTCCACTGAGGCAAGGGGAGAAAAAAACCAGAGGACATGGGTTTAGGGTGAGGGGGGGAAAGTTTAAAGGGAACATTGGGGGGGCTTCTTCACACAGAGAGTTGTGGGAGTATGGAATGAGCTGCCAGACGAGATGGTAAATGCGGGTTCTTTTTTAACATTTAAGAATAAATTGGACAGATACATGGATGGGAGGTGTATGGAGGGATATGGTCCGTGTGCAGGTCAGTGGGACTGGGCAGAAAATGGTTCGGCACAGCCAAGAAGGGCCAAAAGGCCTGTTTCTGTGCTGTAGTTTCTATGGTTTCTATGGTTTCTTTGTTTTTGTTTGTTTTGTAAGAAAATGTTTATTATTTTGGCTTAAGCTTGCTGTTCTTTAGAGAGTACTCAAAGAATAGGAGATGAAGAGGAGGATGTTTCATAGAACAAGTAGCAGTTCCAAGAACTTTCCTTTAATCCATCCAAAAATGATAATCCTTGTGGTTGTTTAGCTTTTATGAATTGCAAAATGAAATGAGATCCAGGCCTTTATCCATCATTAAGGAGCCCGATCACTCAGGACGTGCCCTCTTCTTGTTGCTACCATTAATGAGGAGGGACAGGAGCCTGAAGACACACATGCAACATTTCAGGAACAGCTTCTTGTTTCTTCCTCTCTGCCATCAGATTTCTAAATGGACAATGAATCCATGTTCACGCCCTCATTGTTTTTTCTCTCTTTTTGCACTAATTTAGTTTTTTGTATTGTATCTTACAGTTTTAAAAATTATGTGTTATACTGTATTGCTGCTGCAAAACAATACATTTCATATACAATGATATTAAGCCTGATTCTGAAGCAAGGGGTTCATTCTAAACCTTTATGAAGTACTAGTTACTTCATAAGCTGTTAGCCGTTACTTTTGACCATTTTTTGAGGAATGATGTCAAGACCATGGAAGGACTCGGGTGGTGCCAGGACTCAAGTTTAGATTATTATTTAGTTAAGTGATGAAACCGGCGTTGCTCACCTTTAAGCAGAAAGAGTTTATTGGAGACTCGAGACTGCAGATGTTAGAATCTGGAGCAAATAAAACCAAAATGCTGGAGAAACTCAGTAGGTCAGGCAGCATCTGTGGAAGGAAATAAATAGCTGAGGTTTTGGCTCAGGGCCATTCTGCTTTACTGAAATATAGAGGGGAGATAGCTAATATAAAGAGGTGAGGGGAAGGGTTTGGATCAAGACCTGGCAAGTGATGGCAGGGGCGAGAGTTGATAGGCAGGGGAGGGGAGAGTGGAAATAGCAATAGAGGCTGGGAGGTGATAGGTTGAGGCAACAAAGGGCTGAAGGATGATGGAATCCTTGAATAGCCCCTGAGCAATTAGGGATGTGGGGAGGATAGATAGAAATAGTGGGAAAGAGAACTAGTAGGAGAAGTCTGTGGGTAGATGGAATGGATAGAGAAGGAGAAGGAAATGCATTGATACGGAATGGTGGGATAAGTATAGGAAGAACTGGGTAGCTTTGTTGTCATGCCGTTGGGCTGCAGACTACCCAAATAGAATATGAAGTGCTATTCTTCTAGTTTGAGTTTAACTTCACCCTAACATTGGAGGCAGCTGTGGGTAGACAGGTTGGTGTGCCAGTGGAGATTTACGGTGCATGCTCGCAGGATTGGACCCAAGTGCGCAGGAATGGTGGACTCTCTCTGTCATAGTGATCACTGGCACTCGCTCAACCAGGAGTGAAGGATGACAGACAATGTCACAGTGAGCTCTGGTGATGACTCAACTCAGGAGCAGAAGAATGGTAGACTCCCCCTGAAAAAGCCAAACAGAAAGCACTGGGCCTTACGGCTCCAACAATTAGTCAATACAAGTGCAAAAGAAACGCAGAAGTCCAAAGCTCTACGGCAAGCTGCAGAGGCCTAAAAGGGTCATGACAGGAGAGGGGAATTAAAGTGCCTTGTAGATGGCTGTGGTGAACAGAGTGCAGCTGCTCAGCAAAGCTATTGCCTAGCCTGCACTTGGCCTTAATGCAAAGAAGGCCACATTGAGAAAACTGAAAGCAATTCACAAACAAGAGAAAATCTTAAAATGTTGGAATTCCAAGCAACGCACACAAAATGCTGGAGGTACTCAGCTGAAGGAAAAGAGTACAGTTGGCATTAAATGCCAAGGTCCTTTATCAGGACATCAAAGTTTTAGAGGTGTATATGGTTCCTTGCCTCACCTGAAAGGGTGTTTAGGGCCATGGATGGTGGGGAGGGTGATGGTGTTGTAGTTCCTGCAGTTGTAGGGGAAGTGCCTGGGGAGGGGAGGGATAAGCGTACAAGAGAGTTAGGGGTGGGTGTACCAGAGAGCTATGGAGTGTGCTACCCGCAGAAAGGGTTGGGGAGAGGATGATGTGATTGGTGGAGGATTCATATTGTAACATAACAAATACGTAATGATGTGCTGAATGTGAGGGCTGGTAGGATTAAATGTAGGAACCAAGGGAACTCTGTCCATGTTCTGTTGGAGCGGGGAGAGATGGGGTAAAACCAGAAGTGTGAGGGATGGAGGAGATGTGGGTGTAGGCTCTGTCAGCCGTACTATTGAATATTATTATTTAATACACTGAAAAGGACTAAAATACTTCCACTGGCTGCAAGGTCAGTAAAGGACAAAGATGTAAGATCATTGACAAAATAGCTGGAAAGATTTTGCTTTGGAAATGACTGTTAGTGATCTAGAATGCATTGCTTGGAAGCTTATTTTTGAACAATCTCTCCGGATAGAGGATGACTTACTTTCTCTTTGCTTTGTGAATCCTAAGGTTGCCTATTCAGTTTTTGTGAGTAGATGGAGCAAAAGGGACACGTGCTCCATCTCCTATGGACCACGCTCCTCTCCTATCAGATTCCTCCTTCTCCATTCCTTGAACTTTCCCATCCATTTGACTTCACTTATCACCTTCCAGCTTGCCTCCTTCCCTCGTTTCCTTCCCCCCTACCCTTTCATTCAGGCATCTTCCCCCTTCTTTTCAGTCCTGAAGAAGGGTCTCGGCCTGAGACGTCGATTTCCATATATGCTGCCTAACTTGCTGAGTTCCTCCAGCATTTTGTTTAAGTGGGACAGGTAGTCTAAGGAGGTGCACTCTTTCTGCCCTGTACACAGAGTGTCTATGTCCTCACAATGCTTCATAGCCAGTGCAGTGTTTTTTTAAAAGTGTCGTCGCTATTTGCTACTATATGTGGAGAGTGGGGCAGTGAGTTTCTGCACAACAAGTGCTCCTGCAAGTGGTAACATATATGGAATTGTTTATAAATTATTTAGACAATATGCTGATTTATCATCATTTTGGATTTAAAATATAGTCCTAAAGTAAGCAATCAACTTAAAATATGTAGTATTAAGACTAAAGAAACTTGTTGCTGTGGATGATCAAAGAGAAGCAGAAGTTTAGCACTGCAGATGATTATCAAACACCAGGTAGGAATTGTCAGCAATCAGCAGCTTAGTGTTACAGTATTCCTTTGTAACTTAAAATACAACAATCTTTCTCCTCAGAGGAAATAAACGATTTGTTTAGCTGGGAAATTATGAATTTAGCCATTCCCCTGCTCCCATTTGTAAAACACAAAATGCGACAATCTTTCTCCTCAGAGGAAATAAATGATTTCTTGGATCCGGTGAAGACACCTACAGGCCTGGTTGGAGAAGAAGCGGCTTTACTGCCTGCCCCACTGCAGCCAACCACCTTGTCCAACATCTCACTCAAGCACCTGGGAACTGAAATCCAGTGAGTATTTGTCATCGTACTGCTTTTCCTGCCGCTGTCTGTAAGGAGTTGTACATACAGTACCCCCGTGACTGTGTGGGTTTCCCCCAGGTACTCCGGTTTCTTCCCACAGTCCAAGGATGCACTGATTGGTAGGTTAATTGGTCATTGTAAATTGACCAGTGATTAGGCTAGCGTTACGTTGGCGTTGTTGGGTGGTGTGGTGTGAAGGGCCAGAAAGACCTGTTCTATGTTATGTCTCAATAAATAAAACAAATAATTTTTAAAGTGGAGGCATCTCAATTTGCTGCAATTTGAAAGGCGCTATTTGAAAGCAGTGGTTCAACAGTGTAGTCAACTGGGTAAAAATCCTGTTTCAAACAGATCTCCTGGAACATCCATTACTGCATAAAAAACGATGTGTTTAGCTGGGAAATTATGAATTTAGCCATTCCCCTGCTCCCATTTGTAAAACGCATGTGGTTCATTTATTAATCAGAGCATTGAGCATAGGAGTTGGGATGTAATGTTGAAATTGTACAGGGCATTGGTAAGGCCAAATTTGGAGTATTGTGTACAGTTCTGGTCACTGAATTATAGGAAAGATGTCAATAAAATTGAGAGAGTACAGAGGAGGTTTACTAAAATGTTGCCTGCGTTTCATCTCCTAAGTTACAGAGAAAGGTTGAACAAGTTAGGTCTTTATACTTCGGAGCATAGAAGGTTGAGGGGGGACTTGATAGAGGTGTTTAAAATTATGAGGGGGATAGATAGAGTTACGTGGATAGGCTTTTTCCATCGAGAGTGGGGAAGATTCAAACAAGAGGACATGAGTTGAGAGTTAAAGGACAAAAATTTAGGGGTAACATGAGGGGGAGCTTCTTTACTCAGAGAGTGGTAGCTGTGTGGAATGAGCTTCCAGCAGAAGTGGTTGAGGCAGGTTTGATGTTGTCATTTGAAGTTAAATTAGATAGATGTATGGACAGGAAAGGAATAGAGGGTTATGAGCTGAGTGCAGGTCGGTGGGACTAGGTGAGAGTAAGAGTTTGGCACAGACTAGAAGGGCCGAGATGGCCTGTTTCCGTGCCGTAATTGTTATATGGTTATATTTAATAACTTGCAATGAACTGACGAGGATTTGCCAAATCATGATTTAAAATGATATAGTACCAAAGAGGACTTTGCTCCCATAGCAGTTTCTATTGAATTTGATCAGAGTTTGCCTTTGGAAAAGATCTTAATTCTGCTTGAATTGTGGCAGTAAGTACTACGCGGTCTCTGATAAATTTAATAGGGAATTTGAGCCACTACATGGTGAAGGAGTGATGAGCATGTGGAACTCAATCACAGATAGGTTGAGACAAAGATTTTATGAAGTGAAGCTGAATAAACACATGAGGGTGGGGGAAACAGAGTGATGAAATGATTAAAGGGGAATGAAGAGGGCTTGCTTCTATGTTTCTGTGGTGTTTAAACACGGCAATGGGCCAGTGGACTGCTTGGTTTGTTTCTACTCTGTACGTTCTGAGTTTTGGTTATTGATACCAATCTGAACTTTCAACATTAATACCAATGGAATGTAACACTGCGTGCATTTAAACTTGGAAATGGTTTAATGCATTTAGAAAGTTTACAGAACTCAGTATACCTAAAGTCTGCAGGTCACAACAAGTGCTGTGAGTGTGCTTAGATTTTGTTTCCACAGACTGCTTTCTGGAGCTATTATTGGGTCAGATCGGTTTTATGAAATGTTTTCATTTATTTTTGTCAATAAAACTGAACACAGTCACTCACTGAAGGTTTGTTCACGCCAATCACTACTCAGTTGTGATTCTTTTCTTATGTTTTTGCTCCATGCCCCAACTCCCCCAATCCCTAATCTCCATGACTGCTCCCCCCTCTCCTTGCACAGAAATTTTGGGTCAAAAACTGTGTTTCAGTTCTGTGGGAACAGGCCGTTAAGGGAAAATCGAACAAGCAATGAGGAAATCAACCAGGCAACAAGTGAAAAGCGTGAAAGTCCATCACCACCCAAAGGAGCAGATACATCAGGTAGGGCTACAATGATGGAGTAGTGTATGGAGATGGGCGCAGAAATAAGAACAGTCCCAAGCAATGGTATAAACAGTGCAGCTGAAGGGTTGTAACCTGAAACAATGACTCCATTTCCCTCCATAGATATTGCCTGACCTGTTGAGTTCCTCTTAGTGTTTTGTATGTTAGTCCAGGTTCCAGCATCTGCAGTCTCTTGTGGCTGCAGTGATATAAACCAAACCTGCTTCTGTTGTACTTAGCTATGCTGGGATGTGTCGTCACTGGGTGCTCTGCCCATGACTTATTGTGTTTTGTTTAGTTCACCCTTGCTCGGTGATTTTAATTTTCTAATAGCTTTGGAGAGATTTTGACTGGGGGAAAAAGTACCATAATGTTTGACCAACTGTGCAGATTACCACTGCTGGTTTGTATTATTTTTAAATTCCCCAGTTGTTTTTCAATAAGTGCTCCTTTCTCTGGAAATAGTTTTACAACCCGTTGAGAAATTGGATGTACAGTTCTGGCGCAAGGTAATCACTTTAAGAAGTTGAGGTGGATTTTAAAAAAAGGATAAATGATGAGGACATGATGAAGGGAGTGGGTGTATGCTTGTATGCAGTTCAAAAACTAATTTGGGTCATTGTCACAATTCCACTGTTAAAGTGAATGTGCATGCACCCTGCAAAATGTTGGCATTTCCATATCCCTCATTGATGCTGGTCAACCCGTAGATTTCCTCTAGCAGATGGATTGTTGCTCCAATTGTTAAAAGAGATGGAGATGAATTTGGCATTGGTGTGAGACTGTTTTTTGTCTTTCTGGCAAGAATTTTATCTTGAGGAGTGAAAAGTCTTCCTATGGATCTTTGCAGGGCCTTCCCTTCAAAGTGTAAGAACGTGAATGGGCTGCAATTTTTAGACTCACCAAAGACATTATGTCTGATGATGTAGTACTCCCTCAGTACTATTCTGAGACTATCAGTTGTATTTAATATTTGATTACGGAATAAACCAAGGCAATTAAATGTGTCAAATAACACAAAATACTCTGCAGATGCTGGGGTCAAAGTAACACTCACAGCACGCTGGAGAAACTCAGCAGGTCGGGCAGCATCCGTGGAAACGATCAGTCAACGTTTCGGACCGGAACCATCGTTGACTGATTGTTTCCACGGATGCTGCCCGACCTGCTGAGTTCCTCCAGCGTGTTGTGAGTGTTAAATGTGTCAAATACCAGTTGCCACAGATCCTTGAAAGAGGGAAGAAGCTGGATAAAATGAACAATTCGGCTCAAAGTGTAGATTAGTTCAAATAAGTAATAAAGCTTTGGGGGGGGGGTAGTGAATTGACAATACATTCCAGGGTATTTGTAAAGAAATCTCGGGAAAATACCTTAAGCAGGCTGATTGGAAATTCAATGAAAAATTAATCTTTACACTTCACCCCCTCAAGATGTTAATGAATAGTTCTATTGCAATATGACTGCCATTCAAAGTTGAATAATATCTTGCCTTTAATTAATGATCATTTGCAATCCCCTTGGTCAGCCTTCAAAATAAACTTCTGCAGTGTTGGCAGCAATTTTTTTTTAGATGTAGCTCTATTTTGCAAGTAATTAGTAAGGTAATTTTGTGTAATTATAAGACCTGAGCAAGGTTAAGCAGTTAATTCTCTTTGTATAAGAAAATAAAAAAAACATGACTTCAGGTGCCACCTTTCATGGCCACAAAAACTCCCAAAACACTGTTAGCAAATGTAATACAGGTTGACTACCCCTTATCCGAAATGACTGGGGCTGGAGGTGTTTTGGATTTTGGATTTTTTTGTACTTTGGAATATATAATACGATAGCTTGGGATCACCATCATTTCCGACTCTGAATTTAAAGCAATCTGTGTCTTACACTTGTTCATGTACTTAACAGTAAAAATGTTTACATACCATTAATATCATGAAACTATAATTCATTAATATAATGGAATAGTAAGAAAAGCAGCACAGCAGCATCGAGAGAATACTTGAATCAGCTGTTGAACAACAACAAGCAATGGTAGGCTTTCAGTTTCCAACTACAATGCCGTGTTTTGATTGAAAAGTTTCAGTAGACTGTATTTGCATTTTACTTTTTTCTTAAAAGATTTTACGTAAGGTATTAAAACCTTGTTCTAGTGCTAGGTTTTTGTGATCAGCAGATGCTTTAAAAATTTAATGTCGTGCCTTTTCTTAAATTTCTACAACCAGCCTGCTGAGTATTCACAATAACCTTCAATTTTCATGATAGATCATTGCTTGTTTCATGATCGCATACTATTACAGATCATTGCTTGTTTCATGATCGGCATACCATTAAGCAGCATGTGTTCACTCTGACTCTAACGATACATGATCAAGATCTTCATTTTTTCACTTTAGGCTGTGTTTTTACATATGTGAGGTTCCTTTTTGAAACAGTCTTTGGTGTGCAGAGATCTGTGCATTGCCTGGGAATCTTCTCAGTGTTGTGTAACTTTGCATTTGTGATTTTGCCAGTGCTCAAATTTGGAATTTGGAGGTTTTTGGATTTTGGAATTTTGGATAAGGGGATACTCAGTCTGTACTGGTGAACTTAGCTGCTCTTGTACAATATGAAATAAGTTCCCACAGATAGCATTGGAAACAAATCACAGAACCAATACCTGAAACAGATTATATCAAATGGCCAGGATGCTGGTAACGCCGAGCTTTTTCTTTTAAATCATACTGCAGGATGGATGATAATCCTTTGACAGTATATGGGACATTGATTTACAGCCTCATCCAGGGTAGGGCACCTCTGACAGCATAGGCAGGATGATTACAACTCTGGGCCGGGACTGGAACTATCCCTTCTGACTCATCGATGAGAGCATTCTCTCCTTCAGACTTTGAATCTGATTTATAAAACATTCGGGCACCTTGATTGGTAGCACAATATCCAGGCCTACCCAGCAAATAAATTTTACACATTGAATTGTTACCAAACGGAAAGGTTGTGGAAGCAAATTGTGTCAAAATTTTTGAAAAGAGAATGAACTAAATATTTGAAGGAGTTGAATCACAGGGAAAGTTTAGTCAGAATGAGAATAAATGATAACTGACACAATGCCAATAGTCCAAATGGCTGTCTGCAGTACTATATCATTTTTACAAACACAAAAGGTGAAAAATGCTCATTTTCCCTTCAGTGAAGAACACCAGTTCATCTTTGCTATACTTTTAAAAATGTAATTGTTGCACTCGGTTTGGGAGTACAGTTCTTTATTCCCAAACTAAAAGCATGAATCAAACATTAGAACTGAAATCTCACCCATTTTCTTAACAATTGGCTTTAACAGCAGGAAGTTGCATTTGTATGGCAGTGTGTAATAGGCCTCCCCATTTTCACTTTTGTTTCTTTCAGTAAAAGAGTGTTATCTGGAAGAGCAGAAGCCTCCATCCCAGAAGTCTTCAACAGCCAACTTGAAGAACATGGCCAGTCTTCCTAACACTAGCCCAGTGTTTCAGGAGAGATTTGCAGCGAAGGATGGGATTTTTTCAGACAAGGACACCAGTTTACACAACGACATCTTCAACCTCACAAGAGAGCTCAATGCACAGAGGGTAAGGCAATCTACTTGCAATAACTCTTGTAGAAGGCATGTTTATGAGCTTACTCAAACTGTGCCTAAAATGAGTTCTATTCTTGGGGGTGTTTTTATTTTCTTAAATTTTGTAGCAGCTGGTGAGCTTCCTAGACCTCCTTAGAAGGTATTGGGGGCGGGAACAGTCTTGCATTTCTATGTACCACTTCACTGACATACTCAGTTAAGTGACTCAGAATGGGGCAAATTCAACAACACTGGCCCATGGCTGCTTGATTAGGGTGGGAATACAACCCACTGAGCCATGGTGATGTCCAAGGAAGAACAGGTCCACATATCAAAGCCCCTCAGCTCTGGTTTCATTCTAGCAATTTCCTCTGCACTCTATCAAAGACCTGTTTTACATTGAGTTTTTCTACTGAGGAAATACAAATAGCTTTCTGCAAGAAAGTACAGTATAATAACTGCAATTTTTGAATCCTGATTAATGCCATATATGTTCATTTAGAGCTTTAAAAAATATTTTTAAGGCTTTCTGCCTCATTTCCCTTTAAGACTTTGGATTTCAAACATCCCATCTCTCTTTAAATTGAATAAATTTCCTTCAGCTCACCTCAATTCCTCTACTTATAAATCTTGGTACTTCCCATATTTTCTAAGGGAAACAAGTAACTTCTATTCATGATGATCAGACCTCTAATTTTGTACACAGCAATAGAACATCCCCTCGTGTATTAGGGTTGTAAAGAAAACAACCTAAGTTTAACCAATCTTCTGTTCATAATTCAGCTTCTCTCGCCCTGGCAATGTTCTAATGAGTCTGCTCTACACCCTCGGTGGTATGATCACACTGTTCAGAGATTATTTGCTGATTCATTACAACAGGACCTGGTGAAGCTCCTGCACAGAGCTCTTGAAGCGGCACAGCAGGAGAAGAGGGCTTGTGACTCGTACCTCACAGCTGATGAATCCACCCGTCTGGAGCTGGTGAGGCACAAGGTGCGGCAGATCAGGGAGCTTGAGAATCGGGTGCACTTGCTGGCAAAGGAGAAGGAAGAGACAGAACAGAGCTTGAAGCTCCAGCAAAGCCAGATCGAGGAGCTGAAGCAGCATACCCAGCTGCTGATGGAGAAGAACCAAGCCAAGCAAGAAGTCATCCTAAAGCTCTCCGAGCAGTTGGCCGAGAACACCGAGGAGCCAGAAAATTATGATGAGGTCATCACTACGACTCTGGATGAGCTCAGGGGGAAAGTTTCACATTTGAAGGTAAATAGATGAGGCTGGTTGTACCAGGCAGAGAGTGTCTTGCCATTGTCATCTCAAAGCTGTAAAAAAAAATGGACGATAAACACAGGCAACATGGAAGCATAGCTGGTAGAGCTGCTGCCCCAGTGATCTGGGTCCAGTCCTGGGACACCAAGGGTTTCCTCTGGATGCTCCATATTCCTCCTTCATCTTAATGGTGAAGCAATGGAATTTGGGATTAATGGGTGTTGGTTTTGGATGGGTGCACATACCTAAGAAGTTTGTAGTCATCTAGAGGTTAGCACAATGCTTCGCAGTACCAGTGACCTGGGCTCAGTTCCTGCCACTGTCTGTAAGGAGTTTGTACATTCTCCCCAAGACTGCATGGGTTTGCTTTGCATGCTCCTGTTTCCTCTCACAGTCTAAACAAATCCACTTTAGAAGTTGTTTTGTCCGTTAAGGCAGTGCTGTTGTGAGCTATGGGCAGGCCAGATTTACTTTGAAGTTATCCATTCAACTGTTCTGTTGTTCTTTGAATAGGATGTTCAAGAAGGCTACAAAATGCAAAACAAATTCTTAAATTCTGAGATCTATCAGATCACTAAGCTGTGGCAGAAAACCAGGGATCGCGAGAAGGCGCTGATTATGAAGGTACCTGGGATAGCTTGTCTGGTGGGCTATGTGGTGTAGCTCATGCCACAGATTGAGAATGTCTCTTGTAAATACTCTGGCTTGTTTTCTTATCAATGAATATCTATATACTTCTAGCTAACTCTCTCAATCTTTCTCAAGAATACTAAAACATAAATAGTAATACAAAATGCAAAGGCAGGCTTCGAGTTTGCTCTACCATTCAAAAAGGTCATCGCTGATGCTCTACCTCTGCTTCACTTTCTCATCTGATCTCCATATCTTTTCCCTTAGAGTCCCACAGTCTATCAACTCAGCCATGAATATACTTAATAACTGAGCATCCACATCCTGCAGAGATCTACAACCCATTGAACTTTTCTTACCCTGTGACCGAGTTAGGGCACCCCCTGGCACTATAATTACACCAAAATGGAAAGTGGTCAGATCAGTGTTTCAAAACTCTGTGTCCTGGGGAAGTGTTGATCATTATCAGAAATGTACAGTGCACCAGTACAATCTTGTGCTTCACTTAACCTCTATTACTATCAAGACAGTGGATCAACTCAGTTTAAATTCAGTGAGGAGTGCCGAAAGATATGCCGGGGACAGAAGCAGGCCTACTTGAAATGGCAAAGCTAAGCTATTAGAGCTGAAGTGCTGCTAAGTACCACAAACAGTTCAAAAAAGACAATCCCATAATTTACAGATCGGTTCAAAACACTGCTGTCCCGCCACTTCCAGTCATAAATCGCAGTGGACAGCAAATAATTGGTAGAGGAGGTTCCAAGAACATCCCCCAGATTTGGCGATGGCAGGGTACTGAAGGCAGGACTGAAGCATTTGCACTATGTCTAGAATTTCTGAATAAATGATCTATCTTGGCTTCCTTCAGAGATGCCTACCATCACAGAAGCCAGTCCTGCCAGTTCAGTTTACTCCACAAGACTCCAAGGAATGGCTGAGTTTACTGAAAATAGTGAAGATTGTGAGATCAGATGCAGAATTAAAAACTTCACTTCAAAAGTAGCTGTGCCCGCAGTCACTGTTTTCATTTATGTGAATATGTAGAAAATTGCCTGGATATTTTCAGTTCAGAAAGGGCAGTACATTTAATCAGCCTATGTATAAATCATTTAGTCTGCTCTCAATAAACAGAAAAGTGATGCAAGGTTTTATCAACTACACTGTTTAAAGGCACTTGGACTCCAATAACCAACTGATCAATCTCAGTTTGGGTTTCCTCAAACCCACCTTGCATTAGACCTTATCTCAGTCCTGGTTCAAGCATGGACCTAACAGCTCAATCCCAGAGAGGAGGTGAGGTACTAAAGTACCAGACAGACTGATGTGGAGGAACCCTGGTATAACTAAGTCAATTGGGCATCAGGGAGAAAATAACTCCAGTGGCTGGACTTGTGATTTGCATAAAAGAAGATAGTTGTGGTTGTTAGACGTTAGTCACTCAAACCCCAAAGTTTTCAGGGGGCAGTGCTCTAGGCCTAACTGTCTTCAGCTGCTCCTTCAATCACCTTTTATCCATTGTATCAGAGATGTTTGCACAGTGTTGAGATGTACACACCTCCACAGCAAATGAAGCAGTCCATACCTGCATGCGGCAAAATGTAGACACTCAAGAAGCAATTCACAATTATACAACCTCAGCTGTCAAGGATCCGGGTTTTAGGCAGTTGCTCCTCCATGTTGCACATCATGGTACTTTTCACCTAATGTAGTCAGGAATTCCCATTGGAACAAGTATTAGATAAGCTTCCACAGCACAATTGGAGCCTGCCATTGTACTACATTTGGAATCCAGCAGCAGCAGAGCACCAGATTCCAGTGTACACAGGATTTTAGTTACCCAGGAGAGGATGACGTCCCAGTGGTTGGCTTCAAAACTGCCTTCCACCACTTGCACAACTTGGCCCATCAAGTCATTGCAGAATGAATAGTGTTTCCACTTGGTGAGCAACTTGGGTACTTCAAAATTCCTCGTTTCATTGAAAATAGCCAAACAGGAGAGCCATACAATGACCAGAGGCCTCCTTATCATATTTTTTGTGAATAACACCTTCTACCTGTCCTTCCACATAATTTTGTAGCTGAAGGTATTCATAGGATACTCTAAAATCAGTGAATGTTTACATAACACTCTTGTACTTTTCCCCAACTGTACTCTCTGATTACCAACTCTCCTACCAACTAGTAATTTTCCCCATTTGCTGTTGTGAAGCACCTCAAATGTAGAATTTTCATTTATTTTCGGGATTATGTAATCGAACAGTTAAATGAGCAGATGCTTGTTGGCTTTTCGAACGTTGTGTAATATTTCTCTCTTGCTCTAGTGTACATATCTAGAGGCCAAGTACTGCCAGATTGAGAGTAAATACCTGGTAATGCTTCACAAGCTCCAAGACCTCTGTGGCCAAGATGACACCTGTCAAGAAATAGTAAAGCAGTTTGTTGCTGACCAGCTGAAATGGGAGATTAAGGACGAAACCAGTCTTAGAGTTGGCAGACTTTGCAGGTGATAGCTTTAGGTCTGAAACTTTAAAGAGTGTTTGCTTCTGTTGTGCCTTTGAAAGGAGAGCATCACCAGCTCCAGCCGGCTGTAATATACAAATTCAAATTACTCTCCTCGTCTTCAAGATCAGAAATTCCAAACATATTTTATCAGCCTTCTACTGTAATTTGCATCATTTGTGCAAATAAGACCAAGAGTGTTGGCAGTGGCGGGGAAAGGGAAATATTATTGTAGATGTCTTGGAGGGAAGAAGTATTTTTTTAAAAGAGACCATTTATAATCCTTGAAGTTCCCAAAGAGCTTTACAGCTATTGAAGTTTATTTGAATTGTAGATCACTATTGTAATATAGGAAATGCTTAGAAAACGTGTGTACTACAAGTATCACAACCAGCAAAGTAACCACGAAGAGATAATTTGCTTTAATGTTTTTTATTAGGGGTTAAATATTGGCTGGGACCTTGGGGACAACTTGTTTGCAGTTTACCTCCCATGGTTGCTCCAATTTACCCTGGTAGCGACCTTGCTTCTCTCCACCCTCCCTGAAGTTTAACAAGCTGCATTTTTCCCTTTCTTGTTTTGACAGTCTTTGACTTGAAATATTAACTCCTTTTCTCTTTCTACAGATGCAGTATGAACTGCTGGCTTTCTAGCATTTTCTTTTCTTTAATTTTGGATATTATCTCGTTAGTTTACCAAGCAACTTCTATCTCCACTTCCTTGAAGACCTTAGAATTGTAGAATCATAGACTTGTGCAGTATGGAAGCAGGCACTTTGGCCCAACCTGTCCATGCCAACCAAGGTGGTTTCCTGAGCTAATCCCATTTGTCTGTGTTTGGTTCATATTCCTCTAAACCTTTCCTATCTATGTATATATTCAAATGGTATAAAGTCATAGAACACTACAGCACAGAAACAGACCCTTCACCCATCTAGGCAATGCTGAATATTATTCTACCTAGTTCCCTTGCCTCCAAGAGGACCACAACCTTGTCATGGTTTGGAGGCCTGTGTGCCTCAATGATCCGGAGAGCTGTATTGGCTGGAGCCAAGGTATTACACTTTGGCTCTTGGCAAGGGCACCTATGCCAAACAGGTCAAAGGGTAGCGATCAGACTGAGAAGGTTCCACTGGTCCTCCAGGTTTAGGGGTTCAGCTCAGGGCTAACAACCCTGACTGGGAAAACAAAATTGTTGTGGAAACAGCAATGGAAGATCTTTCTACATCTGAGTGTGATGGTATTCCTGAGTCTCTACCTGGGACTTGCACGACTGACAGTAGTGGAAAGTGCGGGGAAGCTACAGACGTGATGAAGAAAGCCCTGAACACCACCAGAGATGGAAGACTTACATTGCTGCGCTAAATGCCAGCAGCGTAACAGGCAGTAATAACAGTCCCCTTGACCCCCATCTGGACCATAGCCCTCTGTACTCCTCCCATCCATGTAATTATCCCGATTTCTCTTGTGTTGAAATTGAAACTGTGTCCACCACTTGCGCTGGCTGTTCACTTCACGCTCTCACCACCCTCTGAATGAAGAAACTCCCCCTCATGTTCACCTTTCACCCTTAAGCTATAACCTCTAGTTCTAGTCTCACCTAACCTCAGTGGAAAAAGCCTGCTTGTATTTACCCTTCATAATTTTGTATATCTCCATCAAATCTCCCCTTATTCTCCTACACTCCAGGGAATGAAGCCTGAACGTACTCAACCTTTCTCTATAGCTCAGGTCCTCAAGTCCCGGTAACATCCTTGTAAATCCTCTCTGTACTCTTTGAATCATATTATTATTTTTTTCTGCAAGTACTGTAGCTGACCAGAACTGCGCACCATATTCCAAATTTGGTCTCACCAACATCTTATATAACTTCAACATAACATCCTAATTCTTGTACTCCATACTTAGATTTATGAAAGCCAATGTGCCAAAAGTTCCCTTTATGACCTGACCTACCTGTGGTGCCACTTTTACAGAACGATGGTTCTGTAATCCAAGATCCCTCTGTTCTACTGCACATCCCGGTGCCCGAATGTTCACTGTTTATATCCTAACCTGGTCTGTCCTCCCAAAATGTAAAACCTCACAGTTGTCTGCATTATATTCCATCGGCCATTTTTCAGCCCATTTTTCCAGCTGGTCCAGATCAGGCTGCAAGCTTTGATAGCCTTTTTCGTTATCCACTACATCCCAATAAATTTTTTTTTTTAAAAATTGTAATCGTTGCCAACTTTACTGCTTTCTCAGCTTATATCAAATATTGACGACTATCATTGAGGGGGAACTTTCTCCTCCAGTTCCCTTTAAATCTTTCTCCTAATACAGTTGAAGTCAGAAGTTTACATACACCTTAGCCAAATACATTTAAACTCAGTTTTTCACAATTCCTGATATTTAATCCTGGAAAACATTCCCTGTCTTAGATCAGTTAGGATCACTACTTTATTTTAAGAATGTGAAATGTCAGAATAATAGTAGAGAGATTGATTTATTTCAGCTTTTATTTCTTTCATCACTTTCCCAGTGGGTCAGAAGTTTACATACACTTTGTTAGTATTTGGTAGCATTGCCTTTAAGTTGTTTAACTTGGGTCAAACATTTTGGGTGGCCTTCCACAAGCTTCTCACAATAAGTTGCTAGAATTTTGTTCCATTCCTCCAGACAGAGCTGGTGTAACTGAGCCAGGTTTGTAGGCCTCCTTGCTCGCACACGCTTTTTCAGTTCTGCCCACAAATTTTCTATCGGATTGAGGTCAGGGCTTTGTGATGACCACTCCAATACCTTGACTTTGTTGTCCTTAAGCAGTTTTGCCACAACTTTGGAGGTATGCTTGGGGTCATTGTCCATTTGCGACCAAGCTTTAACTTCCTGGCTGATGTCTTGAGCTGTTGCTTCAATATATCCACATATTTTGTGAAGTGCACCGGTCCCTCCTGCAGCAAAGCACCCCCACAACATGATGCTGCCACCCCCATGCTTCATGGTTGGGATGGTGTTCTTCGGCTTGCAAGCCTCACCCTTTTTCCTCCAAGCATAATGATGGTCATTATGGCCAAACCGTTCAATTTTTGTTTCATCAGACCAGAGGACATTTTTCCAAAAAGTAAGATCTTTGTCCCCATATGCACTTGCAAACTGTAGTCTGGCTTTTTTATGGCGGTTTTGGAGCAGTGGCTTCTTCCTTGCTGAGCAGCCTTTCAGGTTATGTTGATATAGGACTCGTTTTACTGTGGATATAGATACTTATCTACCTGCTTCCTCCAGCATCTTCACAAGGTCCTTTGCTGTTGTTCTGGGATTGATTTGCACTTTTCGCGCCAAAGTACGTTCATTTCTAGGAGACAGAATGCGTCTCCTTCCTGAGCGGTATGATGGCTGCGTGGTCCCATGGTGTTTATACTTGCGCACCATTGTTTGTACAGATGAATGTGGTACCTTCAGGCGTTTGGAAATTGCTCCCAAGGATGAACCAGACTTGTGGAGGTCCACAATTTTTTTTTTCTCTGAGGTCTTGGCTGATTTCTTTTGATTTTGTTTGTAAAATTCTGACCCACTGGAATTGTGATATAGTCAATTAAAAGTGAAATAATCTGTCTGTAAACAATTGTTGGGAAAATTACTCATGTCATGCACAAAGTAGATGTCCTCAACGTCTTGCCAAAACTATAGTTTGCTGGTATGAAATCTGTGGAGTGGTTAAACAATGAGCTTTAATGACTTCAACCTAAGTGTATGTAAGCTTCTGACTTCAACTGTATCTCCTTATGTGGCTTGCAGTTAAGTTTAGTTATTAATGTTGCTGTGAAGGACTTGATAAGTAATACATATGCAATTTGGTGTTATTGATCTCTTTAGTTGGTCATTTGCAGCTACATTCACTAAAACGCTGTTTCTCTATCTGTTTGTTCCCACCTTCTAACCCCAAGTGAGCATGATGATTATGGATTCAAGTTGGTATCTTCTCCAGTGCAGGAGCAAGGTATCTTAACCAGAATCCAAGCTCTTGAACGAAAATCCAACAACCTGATGGTCGGTCAGGAAGGCCAGGAGAAAACCATCCAGGTGAAATGGGACAATCTCCTCTCTGGCAAGACCTTTGGAGAACTGGTGCCTTTACCAGAGTTGAAGAACCTGATCAGAAATGGCATTCCCAGGGAGCACCGAAGGCATGTTTGGAGGTGGTGCACCAGTAGACGGGTTCGGCAAATAAAGGAACGATACAGCAGCAACCACTACCAAGAGCTGTTGAAGCTTTGCAAGAACAAACAGCAGGCAGCTTCCAAGCAGATTGAGCTGGACCTCCCACGGACGCTGACCAATAACATACATTTCAGCTCGCCCACTTCCAAGATGGTTCAGAAGCTGCGCCGGGTGCTGCTGGCATACTCGTGGCAAAACCCGGATATTGGGTACTGTCAAGGACTGAACAGGTACTCACACTGTGACATGTCCCCCTCTCTGCCATGGACAGACCCCACCTGCCTTCCCTGAGGGAAGTGAATCTATTGACCTTACTCTGGCCTATCTGCAGCTCTGGCCCGACTGTGGTGGGCTATGAATTACCATCTGAACCAGCCTAGTAAGTCAGCCTGTTGAAAATAATTGGCAGAAATCTCTCTTTTCACCACACTCACAGTTTGCAGTTTCTGTGAGTTTGGCTACCTGCCTCTTGCACTAGCTTAAAATAGGATATGACCAATACTGATCTATTTGGCTCCTTCCTAAATGATGTGCTGGGTTTAAAAAAAAAAATAGAGATGTGCAATGTAGTAACAGACCCTTTGGACTATCAAATCTATCCATACCTATCCACTAGCCCATATTACTTGCAGAGCTGATTGTATGTATTATTTGCAACAGTGGCTGAGCTCAGCAATGTGATAAAATCCCAAGCTGCATTAAACCAGTCCTGGGTTTAATTGTAGGAAAGCCTGTGGAGCTGTGGGCAATCAGTTGTTGGCTGCTTGTCCTCGTCTCCAACGTCTTTATTTAAGATGGAATTTTTAATGCACTTTTCAGCTCACTTTCAGGATTTCCCAAAGTCAATTTGTGTACTTTTAAATGGTGGTCACTGCAGGAAGAAATACAGCAGCTAATTTGTTATTGAATTGTACAGCATAGAAACAGGCCTTTTGACTGATGTCATCCATGCCTACCTACATATATTAATCGTACTGTTCTGCTTTCAATCTATATCCTTCCATGCCTTTAAGTATCTGTCCAGGTGCCTCTTAAATGTTAGTATTGTTCCTTCCTTTGGCAGCTCATTCTGGATACCCTGTGTGTGAGTGGTGGTGTTTGGGTTGGAAATTTACCCTTTTAAACTTCTTCCTCTCACCTCAAGCCTATGCCCTCTCGGACAAGCCTACCATTGGAATTTATTATTGCCACATGTACTGAATAAATTTAAAAAACTCATTCTGGATAGTATTCATACGGATGAAATTATTACACAGTGCATTGAGGTCGAACAAGGTAAAACAATAAAGACGCAGAATCAGGTGTAACAGCTACAGAAAAAATGCAGTGCAGGTAAAAAAGGGAGGTGCAAGATCATAATGCGGTGGAATGAGAGGTCGAAAGTCCATTTTATTGCACTAGGAAACCATGTAATAGGCTTAAAACAGCAGGATAGAAGCTGTCCTTGAACTTGGTGATATGTGTTATCATGCTTTCGTATCTTCTGTAAAATAGGAGAGGGGAGAGCAGAGAGCGTCTGGTGTGGGTGGTGTCTTTGATTATGCTGGCTACTTTACTGAGTCAACAAGTAGCAGACAGTCAATAGAAGAGAGGTTGTTTCCGTGATGTGTCCATACCTATCTGCAGTTTCTTGTAGTCACATGCAGAGCAGTTGCTATACTAAACGTTATGGATCCTGATAGGATACTTTCTATGATGCTTTGATAAAAATTGATATGGGTCTTTGACAAGGTCCCGCATAGGAGGTTAGTTAGGAAAATTCAGTCGCTAGGTATACATGGAAAGGTGGTAAATTGGATTAGACATTGGCTCAATGGAAGAAGCCAAAGAGTGGTGGTAGAGAATTGCTTCTCTGAGTGGAGGCCTGTGACTAGTGGTGTGCCACAGGGATCAGTACTGGGTCCATTGTTATTTGTCATCTATATCAATGATCTGGATGACAATGTGGTAAATTGGATCAGCAAATTTGCTGATGATACAAAGATTGGTGGTGTAGTAGACAGTGAGGAAGGTTTTCAGAGCCTGCAGAGGGACTTGGACCAGCTGGAAAAATGGGCTGAAAAATGGCAGATGGAGTTTAATACAGACAAGTGTGAGGTATTGCACGTTGCAAGGACAAACCAAGGTAGAACATACAGGGTTAATGGTAAGGCACTGAGGAGTGCAGTAGAACAGAGGGATCTGGGAATACAGATACAAAATTCCCTAAAAGTGGCGTCCCAGGTAGATAGGGTCGTAAAGAGAGCTTTTGGTACATTGGCCTTTATTAATCAAAGTATTGAGTATAAGAGCTGGAATGTTATGATGAGGTTGTATTGGTGAGGTCGAATCTGGAGTATTGTGTGCAGTTTTGGTCACCAAATTACAGGAAGGATATAAATAAGGTTGAAAGAGTGCAGAGAAGGTTTACAAGGATGTTGCTGGGACTTGAGAAACTCAGTTACAGAGAAAGGTTGAATAGGTTGGGACTTTATTCCCTGGAGCGTAGAAGAATGAGGGGAGATTTGATAGAGGTATATAAAATTATGATGGGTATAGATAGAGTGAATGCAAGCAGGCTTTTTCCACTGAGGCAAGGGGAGAAAAAAACCAGAGGACATGGGTTAAGAGTGAGGGGGGAAAAGTTTAAAGGGAACATTAGGGGGGGCTTCTTCACACAGAGAGTGGTGGGAGTATGGAATGAACTGCCAGATGAGGCAGTAAATGCGGGTTCTTTTTTAACATTTAAGAATAAATTGGATGGATACATGGATGGGAGGTGTATGGAGGGATATGGTCCGTGTGCAGGTCAGTGGGACTAGACAGAAAATGGTTCGGCACAGCCAAGAAGGGCCAAAAGGCCTGTTTCTGTGCTGTAGTTTCTATGGTTCTATGGGTCGATAGGGACATGCCGAGTTCCCTTAGCTGACTGAAGAAAAGCAGTAAGCTGTCTTGGCTGTGACGTTGTTTACATGGTTGGACCAGGACAGGCTCTTGGTGATGTGACTCCTAGGACTTGAAACACTCAACCTGAACACTGATGTAGACAGAAGAATGTGCACCTCCTCCCACAGCCCCTTCCCACCCCCAAACTCAGTGACCAGCTCTTTTCTTTTGCTAACATTGAGGGAAAAGGTTGTTGTCATGACAACATGTTACTACACTCTCTATCTCCTTCCTGTACTCTGACTCATTGCTATTTGAGATGCGGGCCATGACGATGGTATCATTTGGAAACTTGTTGATGCACTTAACAGCATAATCTGGCCATGCAGTCATGAGTGTACAGTGAGTAGTGTAGGCGGTTGAGAGCTCAACTTTGTGGAGCACCAGATTTTAGAATAACTATGGCGGAGGTGTTGCTGCACGTCTGCTGATTGCAGTCTGTTGGTCAGAAAGTCAACAATCCAATTGCAGAGGGAAGCATTGATTTCCTGGGCCCAGAGTCTGATGCTGAGTTTTCTTGGAATTATGAGTATTGAAGATGGAGCTGTGGTCAGTAAACAATAGTCTGACATGGGTGTCTTTATTGTCCAGATGCTCCACGGGTGCGTGCAGGGCCAGGGAGAAGGCATCCATAATATGCCTGTTCCAGCAGTAGGCTAACTGTAGTGGATTGAGATTATCTGGAAAGCTGGAGTTAATGCATGTCATGACCAGCCTCTCAAAGCACTTCCTGCTAATAGATCTCAGAGCCACTGGGTGGTAGTTGGTAATGCACGTTATCTTGTTTTTCTGAGGGTACCGGGATGATAGTGGTCTTAAAACAGGTGGGAACCATTGATTGAAGCGGAGGTTTAAAATATCAGCAAATACCCCCACCAGTCGGTCTGCACAAGATCTAAGGACACAGCCAGGAACACCATCCAGGCAGATGTCTTCCACTGGTTCATTCTCTTGAAGACTGATCCTGCATTTGCAGTGCTCATTGTGGGTTTAGTTTCACTGGAGGTGCTCAGGGTGTGTGATGACATACACATTCTCTTCTATTCAAAATATGCACAGAATGCATTAAGCTCGTGGAGAAGTAATGCGTTGTCAGTAATGCTGCCTGACTTTGTTTTATGGTCTGTTATAGCATGTAAGCCCAGTCACAGATGGTGACCATGGAAAGCAGACACCAGCTATCTGTACAATCTATGCCTCTTATATTTTTGAATGCCTCATGAAATCTATTCAAAACACTCTTCAGAGCCCTGCCATTCACTGTGTATGTCCTCGTCTGGTTTAACATCCCTAAATACAACACTTTGCACTTGTCTGCGGGAAATTCCATTTACCATTTCTTCTAAATCTCATTGTAACCTTAGATAACTTTCCTCACAATTCTGGTATTATTTTCAAACTTATTATTTCAACTACTTGCATTCTCACCCAAATTTATCAATATATGACAAAAAAAAGGACCTAGTGCTTACCCCTATAGCAGAGCATTGATCACAGTTCTCTAATTTGGTAAATCAACCCTTCATTGTCATCATCACCTCCTACTTCCTACTCAGTCTACCATGTAGAGAGTTGTTGGAGACTTTACTAAAATCTACCACCCCACCCTTGTAAACCTCCTGGTCACTTTCACAGCCCTTGAGTTTTCTCCTCCAATTAAATGCTTACTCACTACTGCAAATTGGGAAATGCAACATCCTGTCTCCACACAACAAGCTCTTTGAAATGTGTTGCATTCATTTGTAGCAGTAGATAGGGTCTTGGTTTAATATCTCGTACAACTATGTAAATGTGCTCACTCAGTACCACATGGAGTTGCTGGGCTAGAAATTTGTACTCAAGTTTTTAGGTTGGGACTAGAACTCCAAACTGTCCAGATCAGAGGTGATAAAATGCCAGTTAATCGGTGCTGACTCTAGTTTATGTGTACATTGCCAACAAATAGCAAATGGTATGATCTCATTCCCTTCTCAATCACAACGGTGAGCAGCAATGAAGGAATGCATCTATGGGCAGACGTTCCCAGTCTGACCCATCCTTGTGTATTTTCCTCCTGAGCTGTAAATTGGCATCTGCCACTTACTTGAAAGTGAAACTTATGGATGGGATCAAAAACAACACCAACTTCTAATGTCTGGATGATTCACTGGTGTGGCCAAAGGTATGGATTTTAAGTGGTATGTTGAAGAAAGGAGGTTTTGGGAGGGAATTTGAGAGGCTGGAGCTTAGTCATTGTGGCTACCTGGTAAAGAAGTAATTGAAACACAACAGGCCAGACTTGGACAGAGAGATCTCTGAAAGCAGTTATATAAGAGGAGATAGCTGAGCGAAGGATGTGAACATTAGGTTGGCAGTTTGAAATTTAACAAAACAATTGATCAGAGTAATAAGTGAATGGGATTGTGGAAGTTTGGACAGCAGAATTTTGTCTGAGCTCTAAGTTGCTGTAGATGGAAAGTGGTCAGCTGGAGTCCCATTGATTCTGTTCATTCGGGAGAAATGGATTTAAGGGAAGGTTGGACGAGATGCAATGTACAGAAGAGTATCAGTAATGATATTATAATGAGGGCTTGTCTACTCTGTCAGATGAACGTAAAGTATTTTATTATGCTGTTTTGCACAGCGTAGCCAAGTTGCACTTGGGATTCTGGGCAATATTTAGTTTTCAACAAAAATCATGATTAAATAGATTAGAAGGTCACTTTTCTGCTTGAGGGAGCTTACTGTGTACAAACTAGCTGCTGTATTTCAAATCTAATAAAGCTTTTGCACTTTCATAATTTCTTCTCTGCCTGAATCTTGAATGAAGCTCAGGAGCAGAGAAGCAGTTAGTAATAGAAGGGGGGGGGGGGGGGAGGAAAATGTTGGTTGAATAATTGAATATCAAATTAAATTGCTTTCCAGACTGGCTGCAATTGCATTGTTGGTGCTGCAGGAGGAAGAAGATGCCTTTTGGTGCCTGGTGGCTATTGTTGACTGCATCATGCCAGAAGATTACTACAGCAAAACTCTCACAGCCTCCCAGGTGTGAAACTGTCATGCATCACTCCATTTTAAGCCTTGTAGTGTTAACTTCTTTGGGGAGAATGGTAAATGAGCTTTGAGAAGTCCAATTTTGGGGATTGAGCTGGAGTTATTTTCTCTTAGTTCATCCATGAGATGTGGTTGCAATTGTGGGTATTGTATTTATTGCCCATCCCGTTTTTTGCCCCTTGATCTGACTGGTTTTCTAGCCTTTTCAAAGGACAGTGTAAAATTAACTATAACTGAATTAGGAATCACATACAAGACATATTGGCTGAATATGGTAGATGTTCTTCCTTGAAGGATATAAACTTGATTACCTATTGAGATACAGCACTGAATAGGCCTTTCCAGCTCTTCAAGCTACACCGTCCAGCAATCCCCTGATTTAATCCTAGCCTAATCATGAGACAATTTACAATGAACAATTAATCTACCAAGTACCAACTGGTATGTTTTTGGACTGTGGGAAGAAACTGGAGCACCAAAAGAAAACCCATGTGGTCACGGGGAGAATGTACACACCTGTTACAGGGAGCAGTGGAATTGAATTTGGCTTATCTGTACTGTAAACCACTACACTACTGTGCTACAAGGTGAACTAGATGGATTTTTTTTTGCAAGAATCCAGTTATTTCATTGTCACCTTTCGGATACCACCTTCAATTTCAAATTTATCAATTGATGCCTCAACGTCTGTTCCATCAAACTCCCCTTGTCATTCCAAAGACATCTTTCAGATGACCTTCACTGGAGAAAATAGTCACAACTAGCAGTTCCTTTTGTGTCAGTTATAGTGCTCTTCATGATGGCAGGAAAGATGACAATGTTAAGGCTCAATTATTGTTTAGTTAGCTTTGGGACGGAGTAGGCCATACTATAAATATGGAAATAAAATAAAGCATTAGTATTAGACTTCATTTTGTAGAAGATTGTAAATGTATTAAAAAAATATTGTTTGTCCCATTGTTACAGGTTGACCAGAGAGTGTTTAAGGACCTGTTGTCAGAGAAGATGCCTAGGCTTGTGTCCCACTTTGATCAGTACAATGTGGATCTTTCATGTATCACTTTCAACTGGTTCCTCGTGGTCTTTGTGGACAGTCTGCTGAGTGACATCCTCCTCCAGGTCTGGGATGCATTCCTCTATGAGGGAACAAAGGTACTATCAAAATCAGGGATTTCTTTTTTGAGATGTAGTGCTGGTGCAAACAGTATTTATTGCCTATCTTCCAAATTGAAAGTGTTGATGATACAGGATGCTACCTGGATTAGAGGGCATGTGCTACAAGGAGGTGAGGTAAACTTGGATTGTTTTCTCTGGAGTGGCAGAAGCCGGGGTGGGGAGGTGGGGGGATTTGATGAAGTTTATAGAGGTATCGAATAGATAGTCAGAGTTGAAATGTCTAATACCGGAGGACATGAGTTTAAGGTAAGTTCAAAGGAGATGTGCAGGGCAAGTTCTTTTCACACAGAGTAGTAGGTGCTGGAATGTGCTGCCTGGGTGCTGCTAGAGGCAAATACAGTAGAGGTATTCAAGAGACTCTGAGACAGGCACATGAATGTTCAGGATGTGAATATTGTGCAGCAGAAAGGATTATCAAATGCCCAACTAAACTAACTGTACTGTACTGTTCTACGATCTGATTGAAGTTGGAGGAGGTCGCAGATCTCAGATGAAGCATAGATTGCAAATTGAGTGGTGGTTCCTTAAAGCAGCACATTTGCAGGAGCTAACTGAACTCAGTTGTTTTATAATTAAATGGAGATGTCATTTTTCAAGCCAGAGAAGTTGAAAATAACATTGAAAAAAATTTTGGTCTACAATTGTCGCTGCCATTTGTGGGGGGGCATGCTATTTACATTGGAAAAAGACATTCCACTAAACAAGTGGAGTTGATATTACTGATGGTGCTAGGATTCCTGGAAATGTTTGTAATACTGTTGCTCTGGGTTTAGCTGATATTCAACATCAAAGCACCACTTATTTTTAATCGTATGAAGGAATTTAGAGGGTGTTGTCTGTATTTTGCCATAACTACGTGTTAACTAAAGTTCCGTAGGGTTGGTAGTAGGGATAAATGCTCCCAAAGGCATGCATCTCAAGTAGCCTCTGACAACCAAGTCCAGCTATTGGTTTAGCGCCTATGCCCAGTGGAACTGTTTCTACTGACAGGAGAAGGGGCAAAGGCAGGTTGGCAGCTCACGTAGGAGGAGGAAAACTCTAAACCCAAACCTCCACTGCCTTGCGACTATACCCACTGTTACGTACCCCGTAACTGGGTTGCCAAACCAGCAGAAATGGATCACTCAGTTGGAGTCTGGATTACTAGAACTAAGAAAGTTTTATTAAAGAAACAAACAACACAGTACTCTAATCAAAAGGATAATGAATGCAACAGTTCAGCAATGATAAACATACATGTACACAGAATTCAGATAACAGGATCAATCAAGCTCTATCATTGTCTAGGGGTAAGTGACCAGTTTCAAAGTGACGCAAAGTTCAGTTCAATTTAGTTCAGTTCAGTTCAGTTCGCAGTAATCGCTGCCGTGGGAGATGGACAGTGTGGAGGAAGGAGAGAGAGAGCAAAACGAATGAATATTCAAGGCTTCCACACAGACCTTCGCAGTCAGCTTTCGGGCGAGTCCTTTGTGATGTCATCTGAGGTCACCGACCGTGACCCCTCCGTTTCCAGATACAATCATTTCCCTGCGGTGAACCTGGCACCCAGGCAAGGGTGGACACACACCAGGTTCCTGCCAATCGTGCCTTTCCACCCTGTGCGCCTATGGCCCGGTACTTCCCACCGACTTGTGAGAGACGCACCGCTTCCAGGGTCTTGTTACCTCGGGTGTCGTGTGTGTGTCCTGCCTTAGCGAACCCGTCCCTTTTTATCCCCCTGCTGGGGTATCGCCTGTCCATCACTTCAAACTGTTCAGGGTTCAAAGGGGGAGCCGATCTTGACAGCTCTCCTTCCCCTTCATTAACATCTCCAAATGCTGCTCCATTGTTTTCCTTATCTCTCTCTCTCCTGAAGACAGGTGGCAGACCAACTGCTGATCCCACTGGTGCCAGCACAGGACAGCTACATCTTAATCTATGTGTATTCTTGTCACACTTCCCCCTTTCAGGATTTTTACCTGGGGGTAAAAATTATATACATGAATACATTATTTGAGACACACAAATATACATCTTTATCAGCTATTTGGCTAATACAGCGAATTTGAAATTGTCAACACCTGGCAGACAGTCAGCCATCACATTTCCTGTTCCTTTTATATGTTATTAATAATCCCTTAGACCAGGCTCCAACTTAGCAAACTTCATAGTGGCCAAAAACACTGATGAATTGCGATCAATGTAACCTCTCATTTGGTTTTGTCCCGGACCACAATAACAAGGGTCGTCCCATTCCGACTTAGTTTTCTCTCGCAAGGACTTAGTAGGAGGGGGAGGGGTAGTAACCGCAGAGTTATTGCAAAACTTCCTATAGTACCCCACCATCTCCAAGAGCCTTCTGAAGGCCCTCTTGTCTGTCGGGGTTGGGATGTCAGCGATAGCCCGCACTTTAGCTTGCATCGCTGCCAGCTGCCCCTGTGTCACCACAATTCCCAGGTAAGTGACCTTGGTGTGGCCGAGCTCATTTTTTCCAAGGTTCGCTATCAAGCTGGCTTCAGACAGCCGTATTACATCACCAATACACACCTCTGTGTTCGTCAGCCCAAAAAAAGTCACCGAATTACTCATTCTATATGAGTGTTGCCCGCTAGGCTGGCTTAGTGTAACAGACACCACCCAACGTCCCAGTTCTTTGCATTGCCTCGGGACAATCAAACACACGTGTGCGAGTCGTTTAATTACTTCTCCTAAAGAGTCGCTTTGTTCGGGGATTAAGGGAGAGACCTTATCAGCAGAGCTGGCCAAAACAATAGCCTTCTCCCATCCGGTCGATACCATACTCATCTTTTCAAAATGGTTTTTTTCTCTTATCGGGGGACCCTAGCTTCATTGATTTCCGCGCTAACACCGACTAGGTTTGTTAGCATATCAAAAGCCTGTGACCGTCTCAGTTCGCGTCGGCCATAATCAATAACATCCTTCCTCCTGGGCAGCCGGTAAACCTCTTTCATGACTCCACCAACTGTTTCCTCCAGCACTGCAAAATGTCCACCGGGGGGTACCTTGGGGGCCAGGTTAAAAACCTCATCCCCATAACTCTTTTGCACCACCCCCCATTCCTCATCTGCGGGTACGGTACTTGGTCTCCCTTGCTTCCTTAGCCCTTCCTCCTCCACACAATAGCCTACTAGTTCCCTTGTCAAGTCTGTGTCAGAGAGAGCTGTCTCTGCTAAAACCATCAGCCCCTCGTCCCGCTCCTGCGCCTGCACAAATTCCTTCCTGGCTACTGCTAAGTCTGTCCCAGCTCCCTCACTACCTCTTGTCTCACTACACTCCTTCTTTTCACTTTCTACCCCCTTCTCGTACAAGGCTGGCAGAAACGTCTCAGCTAAATTCACTACCGCGGTCCCATGATGAACCTGGGAGTCCATGGGCGGGGCCTCACTGCTGGCAGGCTGACCTGTCAATCTCACTGCTTTGAACACGATTCCCCCGGCGAGGTCATTACCGAGCAAGACTTCCACGCCTTTCATCGGTAATTCGGACCTCACCCTGATCGTGACTAGTCCAGAGACCAGGTTGCTTTGTAAGTGTACCTGGTGCAAAGGGACTGTCTCTGTCCCTTCTCCAATACCTTTGACCTTGACCTCCCCAGTCTGGGTCTCTGAGCTAAACTCTAATACACTCTTCAGTATCAGTGACTGACACGCTCCCGTGTCTCTCCAGATCCGTACTGGAACTGGTTTTAACCCCTCCTTCACTGACACCAATCCGGCCGAGATAAACTTCTCGCACCCTTCCTGAACTTTGGCAGACCTGTCCTTCCCTAGCGGTTCGTTTACCAGCTCGATACAGCCAGTTAAAATCGCCGTTTTCCCTTTTCCCGTCTCCTTCTTTGGGGCAAGGCACCTGGACGCAAAGTGTCCAACTTTCCCGCAATTATAACAGACGACCCCAGGAGACTTCCTACCAGACTGCTCCCGGTCTACCTTATCCTTCTCACTAGTCCCCGGCTTACTTTCTGACTTTTCTGGCGGACTCTCCCTGCCGTCCTGACTACCATTCTGGTAGCCTTTACTCGGGGCAAGCTTCATTTTATGCGTCAACGCATACTCATCCGCTAACTTAGCAGTTGCGGCTAATGTGGCTGCCTCTTTCTCATCTAGGTAGGGTCTCATACCCTCAGGGACACAACCTTTAAACTGCTGAATCAGGATCAGCTGTAGCAGTCTGTCATAATCCCCCTCTACCCCCTTCGAGGCTCACCAACGCTCACAATATGTCTGCATCTCACGGGCAAACTCTAAATACGTGCGATCCCACTGCTTCCTCACATTCCGGAACCTCTGCCGGTATGCCTCCGGGACCAACTCATAAATCCTGAGGATGGCCTCTTTCACCACCTCATACCTCTGGGCATCTTCCGTGGACAAAGCTGAGTAAGCTTGTTGGGCTTTCCCTTTCAGTACACTTTGAAGCAAAACAGCCCACTTATCCCTCGGCCAGTCCTGACTCGTAGCAACTTTTTCGAAATGGAGAAAGTACCGATCCACGTCAGTATCGTCAAATGGGGGAACCAGCCTAACCTCCTGGGTCACCCGGAACCCTCCACCTTGGTTCGGCATGGGCCCCTGCTCTGCCCTTATCCTTAACTTCGCCAGCTCGAATTCCCTTTCCCTCTGTTTCTCCTCTCGCTCCAGCTGTCTCTCTCTCTCTCTCTCTCTCCTGCCTTTCTAACTGTTTCTCTTTCTCCTGCCCTTCTAACTCTCTCTTTCTCCCGCCTTTCTAACTGCTTCTCTTCGTGTTCTAACTGCCGTACCTGGAACTCGTGCTTGAGTCTCAGTTTTTCAAGCTGTACCTGTACCGCGTCTCCGGCAGGTTTTTCAATAGACACCACCTCCAGCTCGCCTTGGGGAAACACACCTTTAGATACATAGTGCTCTACGATAGCTCTGTGTACCTCCTCTCTCCTCATTGTCGACTTCCCCTTAGCAAGATTCAACCATTTGGCCACAGCTACCAATTCTGATTTCCTGGCATCCTCTAATGCCTCCAAGGTCGGCGCCTTTATAATTTCCTCAGCCTCCATTTCTGCTGTTTGTCTTTTTCTTTCGGGAATTTTGACCCAATCAATTTACTCCGTCCCAAATTTAGCGTTCAAAATCCTGGATGAGCCCCCACTTATGTTACGTACCCTGTAACTGGGTTGCCAAACCAGCAGAAATGGATCACTCAGTTGGAGTCTGGATTACTAGAACTAAGAAAGTTTTATTAAAGAAACAAGCAACACAGTACTCTAATCAAAAGGATAATGAATGCAACAGTTCAGCAATGATAAACATACATGTACACAGAATTAAGATAACAGGATTAATCAAGCTCTATCGTTGTCTAGGGGTAAATGACCAGTTTCAAAGTGACATAAAGTTCAGTTCAATTTAGTTCAGTTCAGTTCACAGTAATCGCTGCCGTGGGAGATGGACAGTGTGGGGGAAGGAGAGAGAGACCAAAAATGAATGAATATTCAAGGCTTCCACACTGGCCTTCGCAGTCAGCTTTCGGGCGAGTCCTTTGTGATGTCATCTGAGGTCACCGACCGTGACCCCTCCGTTTCCAGATACGATCGTTTCCCTGCAGTGAATCTGGCACCCAGGCAAGGGTGGACACACACCAGGTTCCTGCCGATCGTGCCTTTCCACCCTGTGCGCCTATGGCCCGGTACTTCCCACCGACTTGTGAGAGACGCACCGCTTCCAGGGTCTTGTTACCTCGGGTGTCATGTGTGTGCTGCCTTAGCGAACCTGTCCCTTTTTATCCCCCTGCTGGGGTATCGCCTGTCCATCACTTCAAACAGTTCAGGGTTCAAAGGGGGAGCCGATCTTGACAGCTGTCCTTCCCCTTCATTAACATCTCCAAATGCTGCTCCATTGTTTTCCTTATCTCTCTCTCTCCTGAAGACAGGTGGCAGACCAACTGCTGATCCCACTGGTGCCAGCACAGGACAGCTACATCTTAATCTATGTGTATTCTTGTCACACCACTCACGAGGAAGGCTTTGGGAGTAAACCCTGAGGAGGGATCTGGAGCTGGAGTCTCTAAGGCAGTCCCACGTTGAGTTCAATGCTGACTGGCAACTCCTGCAAAGCTGCTGGCGCCAGACTGTATCAGTCTCTGCCATTCCTTTGGATTCATCAGTTGCATGGAGAGGGGGAGGCTGCTACATGGGCAACAGTTTGCTCTCCATTTCGTACTGCCCTGGCTTGCGTATCATGTAGACAGATGGGACACAACACCCATGGTTGACTCCGGCCTGCAGAGGGCCTCGCGTGGATTCACCTGAAGGCTGTAATGGCGGATAGGTACAAGTAATCAAAGCTGACCTCTCAAACATGAATAAACGCAGACTTAATATTCTAAATTAGCAAATTAGAACTTCTGCAAATAGTTACCTATTTATATACACATTCACTAGCCTCCCTCTGTAATAAAAGTTTTAGCCTTTGTTTTATTGTGGTGCAATGAGTTCTGGCAATGGGAAGATATGGCACAAATGTTCCTGACTACCTTGCAGTGGATCTGTAGCAGAGTCACATTCACTGAGACCAATACATGCTGTCTCTTGTGTTTCAGGTTATATTCCGGTATGCGCTGGCGATTTTTAAATACCATGAGGAAGAAATTCTCAAACTTCATGACAACCTTACAATTTATGATTACCTGCAATGCCTGACCAAAAGCATTTCTGAGGGAAAGTAAGAACCACTTTTGAGCTAAATAAAAACTGAAATTGCAAATAATTTTTTAAAAAGTTCTTATGATAATGACCCAAGTATTTCCCTGAAAAAGTGTCTGTAACCTGGAGATGTCAATGGGAATGTGATTAGCAAGTACAGTCAGATTATATGGTCATGGAGGACCTGCTTCTTCAGGTTAAGGATAATTATTTTCTTCCTTCCTTGGGCCTCATTCATGATCACCAACCAAACCAAAGGGAAGGGTTTATCACAGTACAGTCAGAACAACTCCCTTTCTTGTGGGTTTGACTTCCCTGGGAAGTGGTGCAGAGACTGATTTTGACTGACGTCATATGGATTTTGACCCGAAACACCAACTGTCCATTTCCCTCTACAGATGCTACCTGACCCTTTGACCCTCCAGCAGTTTGCTTTTAGGAGCTGTAGGAGAATGAGAAATAATCTTGCAGAAACGAGAGCTTGAGAAGGCAATTCCGTGAGCACATTGCCCTTGGTGGGGGAATCTATAATTAGGAGGCATACCCTCAGGATAATGGATTACCCATGAGGAGGACTACTTGCAAAAATGTATGGCTATTTCAAATGTCCTGCTCCATGTAGCTATAGAGGCCAAGTATATTCAAAGCTGAAATTGGTAGATGTTAGATGGGGGTAAATTGAGATTTACAAGGCAAGGGCCAGATAATAATGACCTTAATGGTGGAGCTGATATCTTTATGGCTGTTTTCTGCTCCTGTTTGAGTTCACATGCATGTTAGTTTACTAGTGATGTTCCTGATCAGTCACCCAAAGCTCTGGACCAACCTTAAGATGAGATCAAATCCTGTGCTGTTTAAACTTGGCAAATGAAGTTAATCAGAAATTTTGACCTGCCAATGAGCTAAAAGATCCTATAGGGTATGGGTTCCTAACTTTTTTTTGCCATGAACCTGCTTACCATTAACCGAGGGGTCGGTGGACCCCAGGTTGGGAAACCCTGGGTTAGAGGGAAACAATTTTGTGTTTGAGCATTTAATACTGAATTATTGCACAACTCTTCAGGAGGATATTGAATGTTACATCAGTGAATTGTTTTTTCTGGAAAGGTGAGATTAAATGGACTAATACTGTGCACATTTATCAAAACCAGTCCTACAGTTGTCAGATATTCCATAAATGCATTGTTCTCTTTAAAGGGAAGGACTCTTGCATTTGCTTGGTGACCCTAAGATCTCCTTATGAAGTCTGGTGTCAAACTTAGAGTAATAGTGATCCTGTGAATCATGTTGGTTTATTTAAATTCCTTAAGCTGCTATTTGCCCTTTAAATAGTGGAATGTTTTTTATACCTTCATCAACAGGCAGAAGCTACTGGTTGCAGGATATGAAAAAGTAATCAGGTTAATGGGTGATATGTTAAACTAAGACATGCCTTGGTTTAGTGGCTAATGCAAAAAAAAAGCACCTGCTCTGATGTTGCAGTGCTGAGCCGGGTTCCAAACTTTGTGGCACTACACCACTCGTCCTTTTGTATCTAATCCGAGAGTGAAAGGCAACACGTATGATTCAATGTCTCCTAGAGCTGAGCACCCTCCTCTAATTTCAAGTTCAGCAAGGTAAACGGAAGTCTAGATTGGTACAGTACTGAATTGAGTGCTGCACTGTCACATGAATGAGGCAGTGTGTCCTTGTCTCTTCTCTCAGGAATTTTTAATGTTCTATTGCACTGGTCCTGGGTCAATATTTATTGTTCAATCAGTACTCTGAAAGCTGACAATTAGTCATCATCATCTGCTGCCCCTGGGAGCTTGCTGTGCACAAAATGAATACTGGGTTTCTTGTCCATAATCTTAAAAAAGACCTTATTGACTGCATAGCACTTTGGGATATCCTGAGGTCATAAGTGGCATTGTATGAACAGTTTCCTCTCTTCTGTCACCAATCTTCAATGTCTTTTGGACATCCCACAGGAGACTGATGAACATTGCTTTTGTTGAAATGAACCCATTCCCCATGAGACTGCTTCGCAACCGACGGGCTGCACATCTGGAGAAGCTCAAAGCTGAGCTCAGGGAGCTGGAGAGGATACGGGCAGAATATGTGAAAGAAAGAGAAGAACATAAAGACCTGGTTGCTGTTAGTGAGGACGAGGAGGAAACATAAAGGGCATGTTCTGCAACCCAAGTCTCTGAACTTTCTATAAGGGAGATTGGAAAACCGGACAATGTCTTCAAGGAATTGCTGCACCTGGGATGTCCAGTGATGAAAATTGCCTGCTGCAAGACACACTTCCTGAATTGACAAGAAAATGCACTTGAGTAAAGTTGTTGGATTTCAAACGTTTACCTGTTTTGTGCTGATCATAAGACCATAGGATATAAGAGCAGAATTAGGCCACTCAGCCCATCAAGTCTGCTCTATCAGTCCATCATGGCTGATTTATAATCCCTCTCAACCTCTCAACTTGTGCTATATTATTTGCCTTCTCTTTTGCTTTTATGCTGACTTTGATTTCCCTTGCAGCCACAGTTGCTTTGTCCTCCCTTTAGAATACTTCATGGTCAGAAACTTGGAGTAAAACTTGTTGGCCCAACAAAAGTGGCATTGTGGAGCTGCAAATGTCCCCAGGACACTGAAGATATTTTTACTCCTCTCACACCAAAACATCCTATGATAAGATAGGTGATTCTACCCCAATGTATTCCATGCAATTTTGTCCTGTGTTTAGTTTGGGATCATACATCTGAGCTCTGATGGAGGGAGGTTCTAACAATGATAGGACGGTGCACTGGACGGCTGATTCCACAGGAACATGCATATTTTGGTGGCTGATTTTTTAGCTCAGCAGGCAGATTTGCACACACTGATATTGGTTGGCATAATTGTTTGGACATTAGCTATGTAGAAGGATTTGTGTGTAAACAGCTTTCTTTTTCTCTAGTGGAGAAGACATATAATCTCAAAGATGTTTGAGGATGCAGTGCCTCTACAAGAGAGAGCACAGTTTTTTAATATGCCATGAATGTTTAACTGTTCATCTTGTATTCATTACCCAAATGTTTTCTTTGGGGAGATATCTTGAAGTCTATGTATTTTCTTCTCCTTCGGTGTCTGTGAAACTGGGAGGATTTGGATGCAGCAAATTTATCAAATTTACCCCAACTCTAAACATAGCCCATGAACATCATTATGTGAAACTTGTGTCTTCTTGAGAAATAAAGGTAATCTGTTTGTTCCTGGAAGCTGGCTTTCCCCAGTGATTGAGAGACAGGAGATGATTTTGTGTCATTAAAACTGTCAGCGAAATCCTTGCAGTGAGAGCCAAGATAAAGGTTTCCACTTTGAAAATATACCTAAAAGTCTCTTTTGTGGTGCATTTTCAATGTAAAGTATCACCTTCAGCAAATCCATTGTTGGGTTAATGCATAAGCTAGGGAGAACAGAGGAGGCCATTCAGCCTCTATTTATTTGCTTTCCCAATTACTGACGCCATGTTTAATCTGTGACCAAATTCCATATAGCCAGTCCTTCCCAATACACATTAAGCTAAGAAAAGCATGTTATAGAGTAATAGTCATGTATCACTACAGCACAGAAACAGGCTATACGACCCACTTAGTCTATGCTGAACTGTTATTTTGCTTAGTCCCATCCATCTGCAACATATCCATCCATAGTCCTCCCATACATGTACATGTACCTATCCAAACTTCTCTTTAATGTTGCACCCTAATGCACGTGGACCACTTATGCTGGCAGCTTGTTCCACACTCGCATCACCCTCTGAACGAATAAGTTTTCCCCCTCAGGCGCCCCTTAAATATTTCACCTTTAATCTTTAAACTGTGACCTCTAGTTCTTGACTCACCCAACCTCAGTGGAATAAAGACTGCTTGCATTTACCCTATCTATAACCTTCTTAATTTTGTATGTCAAATCTCCCCTCATTCTCCTACACTCCAGGGAATAAAGTCCCAACCTTTCCCTATAACTCAAGTCCTCAAGCCCCAGGAATATAATATGTTCTCTGTACTCTTTCTATCTTATAGATGTCTTTCCTGTAGGAAAGTGACCAGAACTGTACACAATACTCCAGATTTGGACTCACCAACATCTTGAACAACTTTAACATAAACATCCCAACGGCTGTACTCAGTGCTTTGGTTTACGGAGGTCACTGAGCCAAAAGCTCTCTCTATCATCATGTCTACCTGTGACGACACTTTCAAGGAACTATGGATCTATATTCCTAGATCCCTCAGTTCTATCGCACTCCTCAGTGTCCCACGACTCACTGTGTAACTCCCACCCTTGTTTGTCCTCCCAAAGTGCCACACCTCACACTTGTCTGTATTAAAATTCATCTGTCATTTTCAGCCTATTTCTCAATCTGGTCCAGATCCTGTTGCGAGCTTTGATGGCCTTACTTGCTGACCACTAGGACCCTAATCTCAGTGTCATTTTCAAATTTGTAGATCCAGTTTACCACTGTATCATCCAGATTGTTACTATAGATGACAAACAAAAACGGACACAGTACCGATCCCTGCCGCACTCCACTAGTCATAGGCCAGCAGTCGGAGAGGCAACCGTCTACTACCACTCTCTGGCTTCTTCTGCTAAGCCAATGTTGAATCCAATTTACTATTTCATCCTGAAAGCCAAGTGACAGGCACTTCACCTGTAGTTAAGGACATTTTAAATAGTTCTGCTAGAACCCCTGTAATTTCTGTACTAGCTTCCTACAAGGCCTGAGGAGACACCTTGTCAGGTCCTGGGAACTTAACCATCCTAATTTTCCTCAAGATGGCAAGCATCTCCTCTTCTTTAATCCCAATACAATCCACGACCTTGCTATTATTTTACCTCAGTTCCATCAACTCTGTGTCCATGTCCCAAGAAAATACAGATGCAAAATATCCTTTTTAAGATTTCCCCTGTTACTTTTGACTCCATGCATAGATGACAACGCTGATCTTCAAGTGGACCAATTTTGGCCCTTCCTAACCTCTTGCTCTTAATACTTTATATCTGCAGAAGCCCTTAGGATTCTCTTTCACCTTGTCTGTCAGACTAACCTCGTGCCATCTTTTAACCATCCTGATTTCCTTCTTGAGTGTTTTCTTATATATCTTATACTCTTCCATCACTCATTTTTTCCTTCCTGCTTATACCTGCTATCCCCCACCTCCTTAACTGGGGACTCAATGTCCCTCAAACACCAAGGTTCCCTTGTTAGCTTTGCCTTTTATTCTAGCAGGAACATACAAACTCTATACTCTCAATATTTCACTTTCGAAGGCCTCCTACTTAGCAAGCATTCCTTTGACAGAAAATAATCTATCCCGATCTACACCTGCCAGATCCTTTCTGATGCCTTCAAAATTGGACTTTCTCCAATTTAGAATCTCAACACAAAAGCCAGTACTATCCTTCTCCAGAATTATCTTGAAACTAATGGAATTATATTCACTCAATCCAAAGTGTTCCCCACTAGACGCTGATGTCACCTGCCCTCTCTGATTCCCTAATAGAAGATCCAGCAATCATTTTCATATTTAGTATTGACAATTAACCTGGTGTTGATTTGCTGTTTACAGAAGAGAAATCCACTTTCTATACCAAATTAATGAGAAATTTAATATTTACCCAAAAAAACTCAAGATTGTGATTTTAAAAAACAATTATTGTATGCAATTAAAGTATTTTTACTTCCTACTGCAGTTTCTGGTGTTTCATTTCCTGACTTGGTGTATGACTAAAGGCTTTGTGGGAATTTGCAAAAGGTATAGTATGTTTTTAAACCTGGTTTTATTATATGTTTTGTATTGATTACAATTATAAATAAAACAAACTGTGTAGATGCTTCAAGCATTTTGCTCTGGTCTGCTTTTTCTGCACTGTAAAATCAGTGGAGTTGGTAGATGCACTCATTACCCTGAATACAACACTTTAGGGATGTCAATAATTAGCTTGCTTGAAATGTGAGTAAATTATAATGACATACAATCAATTTAATCATTATAATTTGCTGATTCTTTATTAATAGAATGAAAATTCAGCAAATTATAATGAATAAACATTGTAACTGTAATTTAGATAGCATTTACTAATTAGTGAGACAGTGTATATTGACTGTTTTTTTTTCCCTTTAAAGTATGAGCCAGAAAATATTTAAATTCTTTTCAGAGGAAACTTGGAGATCTAAAAATCATTAAATAGGAGTAAATGCAATGCCAGAAAGGCGATCAACTTTAAATGTTATCTCTGATTTTCTCTCTGTAGATGACTTGCTCAGTATTTCCAGCATTTTAGGTTTTTATTTCAGATTTCCAGCATCTGCAGTTTCTCTTTGCTTTTAGAGGTCAGAAGTGTTGGGCATAAGCATAAGTAGTCCTCCTTTTACTTGTAACCATGATCTCTTCCAGAGCATATAGATGCTCATGGTATAAAGTCCATTCCGGAATTTGAGAAACTGATTTAAAAATAACTGCTCCAAAAATTTGTTGAATATTTTTTCTTTTTCAATATTTTTATTGATTTCTTACATAAGAGTACAGGAGGATATATTAATTACAATATATTCAAATCACACTTAGTCTCATACCTCATATTCATGTAAATTAAATTGAATTGTGATATTGAAAAGTAATAATTTTATTATACAAAAAAAAATCTAAACCCACTACCAAGAAAAGCTGTTTGGTAAAGAAAGAAAAAAGGGAAAAATCCTTATCATATAGTAAAACATTACTAGCTAACATCTGTACATAATAACAAATCAAAAATTTTGAAAATAATTTAAAAATGGTCTCCACAATGTTAGAAAGTCTTGTCTAGATTCAGAAATTGAACAACAAATCTTCTCTAAATTTAAGCATGGCATAACATCGCTTAACCATTGAGCAGGAGTAGGCAGAGCAACATCTTTCCACTTTCAATATTTGTCATTATACAAATTGCATGAATACAAATACAAAGTTCATAAGGATACAAGTAATACAAATTACATTACATTTAAATCACAGTAATATGATCACAGTGTCCCATATTCCAAACCAATCATGTAGAAAAAAAGATTGAATTATGAAATGAAATAAAATAAAGTAATTGTATTTTATTTAAAGAGAATTCTACCACCACTACCAAAATGAGCTGGTTGGTAAAAAAAAAGGAAAAAAAAACCTTACCATATAATATAATAATAATGGCTCAGATCCATACTTTAATAACAGTTCAGATTATGAAAATTACTCAAAAAGGGCCCCCATAACATTAGAAAATCATGTTTAGAATCAGAGATCGAACAACGAATCTTCTCTAGATCAAGGCATAACATAACGTCAGATAGCCATTGAACATGAGTGGACAGGGCGGCCTCCTTCCACTTGAGCAAGATCGTCCTCCTGGTCATAAGAGGCATAAAGGCCAATACCTGCAAATTAGATGGCTTCGGTTTTGTAGCAGTATCCTCAACAATACCAAACATGGCAGTCAAGGGATTGGGCTTAAAACTAAGATTGAAAAGTACAGAAATAGTTTGAAATACATCTTTCCAAAATTTTTCAAGGCTCGAACATATCCAAAACATATGAATTAGTGTGGCCACTCCATTAGTACATCCATCACAGTAAGGGGAAATATCTGCGTAGAAATGAAAGAGATTGTCTTTAGACATATGAACTCTATGTACCACTTTGAATTGTAATAAAGAATGATGAGCACGTAATGAAGAATTAATCAATTTTAAAATAATCTTCCAGCTCTTCAGATATGAAAATCTGTAAATCCTTTTCCCAGTCTCCTTTAATTTTATCTAAAGAGGCCTTTTTCAGTCCCAACAGCAGACTGTAAATGTAAGATACTGAACCATTGTCAAAGGGTTTCAGATTAAAAATTGTATCTATTATATCCTTATCTGGACTTGTAGGAAATGTATGTAATTGAGATCTTAAAAAATCTCTAATCTGTAAGTATCGAAAAAAGTGGGTATTGGAAAGGTTAAATTTCGTTGAAAGTTGCACAAAAGAAGAGCGATTCCCTCCATCAAACAAATCCTGAAATTGTTTAATACCCAATCTATCCCATTCTTTAAAATATAAGTCAATTAAAGATGGTTTAAAAAAAAATTAGAAAAGATGGGACTTGAGAGAGAGAATCTCAATAAACCAAAATGTTTTCTAAACTGTAACCAAATCCTCAAAGTATGTTTGACCACCACGTTGTCAGTTAGTTTATTTAAAGATAAAGAAGTGAGGATTCAAGTAAAGAAATAATGGAAAATTTCAAAAGAGTTGACTTCCAATAGGGCAATTCTCATGGTTAATGTAATATATCCAGAATGTAATATTTCATATATTAACTGCCCAATAATATACCTAAAATTGGGTAAGACAAAGTCTCCATTTTGTTTGGTTTTTTGAAGGTGAGCTTTATTTATTCGAGGTTTTTTATTCTTCCATATATAGGAAGAAAGAATTGAATCCAAAGAGTCAAAAAAAAAGATTTAGGAATAAAAACAGGCACAGCTTGAAAAAGGTATATAAATTTAGGTAAGATATTCATTTTAATAGAATTAATTCAGTCAATCAGTGATAAAGAGCTAGGCGACCAATTAGAAAGTGCTTTTTAACGTAATTCATTAAAGTTAAAAGATTTTCCTTAAATAAATCTTCATAATTCTTAGTAATTGTTACTCCTAAATACATAAATTGTTTTCTTAAAATTTTAAAAGGAAGGTTAATATCAGTTGGTATTAAATTGTTTAAAGGAAACAGTTCACTCTTATGTAAATTTAATTTATATCCTGAGAACTGACTAAAGTTAATCAGTAAACGGAACACAAATGGTAAAGAGGTTGTAACATTAGATATAAAGAGCAATAAGTCATCAGCATAGGGTGACACTTTATGAATAGTACCTCTCCTTAAAATACCAGTAATCTCTTTAGACTCTCAAAAAGCAATTGTTAAGGGGTCTAATACCAAATCAAAAAGCTGAGGGCTCAAAGGACAACCTTGTCTAGTCCCACGTTGGAGTTTAAAGGGTTTAGAATTCTGAAGATTAGTAAGAACCCGTGCGGAGGGAAATAAGTAAAGTAATTTAATCCAATGAATAAAATTAGGTCCAAAATTAAATTTTTCTAAGGATGTAAAAAGATAATTCCATTCAACTCTCTCAAAAGCGTTCTCCGCATCCAAAGATATCAGGCATCCCAATATTTCCTTATATGGAGAATGTATAACATTTGACAAATGCCATATATTAAAATGGGAATATCGATTTTTAATAAATCCTGTCTGATCATCTGAAACTATAGAAGATATAATATTTTCAAGTTTGCGAGCCAACACTTTAGATAAAATCTTAGTATCAAAATTGAGTAAAGAGGTAGGTCTATATGAAGAACATTTAGTAGGATTCTTATTCTTTTTGAGAATGAGCGAAACGGAAGCTTCGTAAAAAGACTACGGTGACCTTCCTACCTTAAAGGAATCTGTAAGGGTAGAACATAAGTGTGGTATAAGCAAGGAGGAAAAAGCCTTATAAGACTCTCCAGAGAATCCATCGGGTCCTGGGGATTTCCCAGAATGCAATTCTTGTATAGCCTGAGCAATTTCCTCCTGGGAAATGGGTTGATCCAAATGCCTACGATCATCTATCGAAAGATTAGGAATACTTAATTGATCTAAAAAATTATTCATTGCAATATTATCCTTAACAGAGTCAGAACAATGCAATTTGGAATAAAATTCCCTAAAAGTGTCATTAATTTCAAAGTGGTCAGTTGTCATGTCCCCATTAATTTTACGTATTTCTTTAATTTGCCGCTTGGCTATGAATGGCTTCAATTGATTAGCCAGTAGCTTACCAGTTTTATCTTTTGACTTTATCTAATTGACTTTATCTTTTAAAAGCTGGCTTTCAATTGGATACGTTAAAAGAAGATCATATTTAGTTTTGATTTCAATATGTCTCTTATATGTTTCAGGATCGGGTACCGAAGCATATCTGTGGTCCAGTTGTTTTAACTGATTAGCTAGTTCATTTCTGTCTTTGTTAACTTTTTTTAATGGTGTTTGCAGTATAAGAAATAATTTGATCCTGGATATATGCTTTAAAAGTATCCCATATAATAAGACTAGACATCTCTTCCAACGTACTTTCTTCAGAAAACAGAGTAATTTGATTCTCCATGAATTTTAAAAAGTCCTCATCGGATAACAGCGTTAAATTAAATTGCCAAAATCTACTCATAGGGATAGGACCAGGAAGATTTAAAGATAGAAGTACAGGACAGTGGTCAGAAATAGCAATCTCTTTATATTCAATCGATCGAACCAATGGAATCATTTGACTGTCAATAAAAAAAATAATTAATCCCGGTATAAGAATGACGGATATGAGAGAAAAAAGAATATTCCCTGTCCGTCGGATGAAGAAAACACCAAGCATCAACTATACCACATTTAGTTAGAAAGGACTGGATAAACAAAGCTGATTTATTAAGTGTGGCTGGTTTAACAGACGAGCGATCTAATACTGGATCTAACCAGCAGTTAAAATCTCCTCCCATCACAAGAGAGTAAGTACACAAATCTGGCAAAAACAAAAATAGATGTTCAAAAAATCCTGGATCGTCTACATTGGGGGCATTTACAATAGCAAAAACAATCAATTTACTGTCTAAACTCCCTGATACAATAACAAATTGATCATTAGGATCTGAAACAACTTTATGCTGAACAAAGGAAACTGTATTATCTACAAAAATCAAAAATCCATGTGATTTTGCATTAAATAAAGAATGGAATTGCATACCCTCCACTGAGTAAAAAAACATAAGCTATCACAGCTGCGTATGTGCGTTTCTTGTGAGAAAATAATGGGTGCTTTTAATTTTTTAATATAAGAAACACTTTGTTCCGTTTAATGGGGTAATTCAGCCCTTTCACATTCAAACTAAATAAGTTAATATTTCAAACCATTTTAAATACAGATCATAATGTAATTAAAAGATCTGGTCATAAGTTATTAAAACTAGAAAGCAAACCATAAGGTAAAGTAGTCAAACAAGCAATCACATAATCAACCCAACACAGCTCCCAGAGAGAAATAGGCCCTAGCCCCTTCCCCACCCAAAGCCAGAAAGCTGACCAATAGACAGTCAATAAGCTAACACCTAAAAAATTCCCTCCCCAAAAAATCCTGTTGACAGAAACTCCAGTCCTTCAAGGTCAATTATGTCCCTTCCAAGACACAACATAAAAAGAAAAATAACTCAGTATTCAAAAATATAAAAGGATAAATTTAAACAAATTCAAATGAAGCTATATTAAAATAAAGCCTCAAAAAGGGATATAATAAAAAGTATCAAAAAAAACAAAAAACAATATATGAACAGCCAAAGTGTAAGCTTATTGAAACCTTATTTAAAATTCATATTAACAGAAGAAAAAATTGATCAAATAAGAAATATAACAGCTTTAGACTTCAGCCTTCAGAAGCTCTTTTGCATCTTCAACCAACTTTATTCTTTTTTGCAATCTGTTCTTCAAAACAATACTCAGATGGGTGGGAAATCGAAGGGATGGATTAAGTCCTTTATTGTAAAGTTCCAACATAACTTCTTTATATTTCATATGATCAGCCCTAACTTCAGGCGAATAGTCTTCCATAAATCTGACCTTGTAACCATGGAAATCGATCATTCCTTGTCGACGGGTATGGTGAATTAATAGGTTCTTATTACGAAATTCCTAAAAACTTAGAATGACCAACCTGGGTCTCGCTGCTGATGACAATGGCTTCAAAGTTGGCGAGCGATATGCTTGATTGAGCTTTGGCTCAGAAGTGAATAAAACAGGGAATAGCTGTTTCAGAAAGTTTGCAAAGAACTTCGTAGGGTCAGCACCTTCAATTGATTCTTCAAGACCCAGAACTCGCAAATTATTTCTCCTGTTTCTATTTTCTAGACTGATAATCCTTTTCATCATTTTTTCATTGGATAAGGATAACTCTTTGCAGAGTTTAATTGTATCTTCAACATCCTCTTCAAGTGTCACCAGCTTTGCAGTAATTTCCTGAATTCGGTTCTCATGCTCAGTTAAAGTTTGTTGGATTGTATCCAATTTGCCATTAAGTCATTGAAGCTCCTCAGAAAATTCCGATTTTTGCCATTTAAGGAAGTCACTGATTGAATCGAAAGTGACTGGGGATTCATCTTCTGTTTCTCTTTCTTTTGCAAAAGCTTTTGTTCTTTTCCCAGCCATAGTAGAGCAGTATTAAAGTATTATAATAAGGTTTAAACAGAAACTGGTAGGAGACAATAAAGTAAATAGGGTAGGAGCAATCTAAAATGATGTTACTTCATCAACTGCCAACAGGGCTCTGCTTCCACTTAAGCAACAATGCCCTCCTAGCTATAAGAGAAATAAAAGCCAAAATGTGCATATCAGGTGTCTCAAAGATAATATCTTTTCCTCCAACAATACCAAATAATTCAGTCAAAGGGTTAGGTTTAAAATTTACCTTGAAAAGTACAGAAAGAGTTTGGAATACTTCCTTCCAATGTCGAATAAAAATGAGACAGCTTATTTTTAGTCAAAATTTGTTGAATCTGGTCCCAAATCTTGAATTGTCTTTTAGAGAACATCAAATATGCATAAAGATCTACCTATTAGTCACTGCTTTTGATAACAGGGTTTTTGTTTCTGACAAATGACCTTCTACTTGAAGTATTAACCCTTCTTCTCTCCATAGATGCTGCCTGATCTACTAAGTGCTTCTAGCATTTTCTATCGCTGTTTTAGATTTCCAACATTGCACTTTTGAGTTTCTCAAACTAAGTGTTTGTGCATTTTTTCTCTCTCTGACTGATGGAGTTATTTGAACTCCCTAACATTTGGAGGAGGTGAGCATTGTAATCAAGTCTGTTGCTCCATATGGAATCTGTACTCGTGACAGTGAGAACCGAAGCCGGGATGCTTCCTGACAGATCTTCTGGCCTCTGGTTTTATCTGGATGCACCTCTCTCAACATCACAATGGTCGCTACCAGAATGGTTGTTTGGAAGATCAGAAGGAAAGAGGAAATAGTAGAGCTTCTGCCTCATAGCTCCAATATCCTGACGTTGGGTGCAACCTTTGTGATTTGCATATTTTCCCTGTAACTGCGTGGCTTCCCTCCCACATTCCAGAGATATGCATGTTGGTTCCGTATGTTAATTAACCACTGTAATCTTCCCCTAGTGTAGTTAAGTGATAGAATCTGGAGGAAGTGATGGGAATGCGGGAAGAATAAAATTCCTTTAGTCTAAAAAAATTAAAGCTTGATGATTAGTGGCTGCTTTTTGGGCCTGTCTCTGTACTGTACACTGTAGTTCTAAAACTACCAGAAGTAAGCCAAATCCACAGTTACAACATTAAGTGCTCAAACCTTGGATTAACAACAATTAGAGATTTTTTTCATAATTATTTTTTAAATTATGGTGAATTATTTTAAAACATGTAGCAACCATATCTGTAGCTGCCAACAATCAAATGATTTTCAACGGAAACCTCTCTACAACAACTGTATCTAATAATTTGCCATGAGGCAACCAGAAATTTCATAAAATGTCACCCAAAATATTGTGATCATCATCATTTCTGTAGGCAGTAACAACTATTGTTATTCTGGTTAGAAGAATCTGGCGGGAAAGATCTTCAAAATATTTAAGTCTTCTTGGTGGAGTGAACTCAGAGACACATAGCCATTACTTCATGTTAGAAGTTTACATGTGTAGTAATCTATTGCATCTTCGAGTGGTAGAGTTATACAGCATGAAAGCAGACTCTTCGACTCATAGGTGTGTGCTGACAATCTACCACCCATTTACTCTAATCCTACATTAATCCCTTCTTCTGCTCACCTGCACAATGGATGGGGGAAGAAACCCACGTGGTCCACCTTGTGTGATTTTTTTTCTGTCACCACCCAGAGATATAATTTCCCATTAAGAGATCTGTGATGACAATTGGAGAATTTTGTAATATTTCAGCTTCATTACATCCCTTCCAGCCTGAGGCTGTTAAATTCAATAAATCTGATATCCTGAATTGGCTCCCTGAGATTATTTTCTGTATAAACAGTTTACACTTCCTACTTATAGTTGATAAATATTCAGCCTAACTCAAATGGAAAATGATTCCTTGTGTTACGTGTTATTTTTGTAATAAATGCTAATATTTTGAGTACAAGGTACAATCATAATTGTTCAAACTACAAACTTGGAAAGAGTTCCATGTAACTCCTTCACAATGTGACATTCATTGATGCGCATATTTAAAGGACCACTTACCTTATACACTTGGACTTTAACAGGCAATCATGAATAAAAATAAAATCACAAGTAAAATGAAGAGGCAAAAGGCCACTCTTGCCTTTTACCTCTTCTTGCCTGGCTATCACTTCTCTTCCTTCCGTTTCTCCTACAGTCCACTCTCTTCTCAGATTCCTTCTTCTCCAGCCCTTTACCTTTCCCACCCACTTGGCTCACCTATCACCTTCTAGCTCACCCCCTTCCCCTCCCTCCACCTTTTTACTCTTCCCACTCTTCCCCCTTTCTTTTCAGTCATGATGAAGGGTCTCTGCCTGAAACGTCAACTGTTCATTCTTTTCCATAGATGCTGCCTGACCTGCTGAGTTCCTCCAGCATTTTGTGACGGTTGCTTTGGATTTCCAGCATCTGTAGATTTTCTTGTTTATGTAAAATGATGTTATCTTTATTCCTAAATATCTTGTATTGACTTGCTGTTAATATATTTATCAGAAATATACTTGTATTTAAATGTTTCATACAGTAGTTGGAGATTTTTTCCTACTAAAAAGTATTTTCTGTAAGTTTGCAAATTTATAGAATATATGAAAAGAGATTAAGGATGAATGTATACTGAATGATCGCTTATTTCTTCAGTTTTTGGACACATTTATTGTCCTTTCTTAATTGATCTGAGTGGCATTTTGGGGCTATTTTAGAGGGCGGTTAACAACTGACCACATTACTGACTCTGAGGTCACTTGTAGGCCAGAGGGGGGTAAACATAGCAAATTCCCTTAAAAGAAAGGTATTTAACAATATCCAGCAGCTTCATAGTTACTGTTACTATTTCTGTTACTTTTTAATTACAGTTTTGTTTAATTAAACATAAGTTCTCCAGTTGATGTGATGGGATTTAAACTATCATCTCCTGATATTTAGTTCAGGCCTTTGGATTACTAATGTGGAAACAGAACCAGTGTACTATGTTACTGCAAATCTAAATGTCCCATCTAATATATTTAATTGAAACAATTTTTCTGGGAAACACTGTAATATTAAAATTTTCATTAAAAATAAATAAAGCTACATATTTTAATGTAATTGAACATCAAAATGTTGTTTAGTTTTAAACAGCACCTTGTTATTGTAATAACTCACTTTGCCATCTATTGTACCATGGTCCCCCTGGATCCCTGACTGACACAACCAATCGACAGATGACGCAATAGCCTCTACTCTACGTACCGTCCTTACACATCTGGAGAAGAAGGATACTTGTGTGAGAATGCTGTTCTTGGACTACAGATCAGCATTTGACACCATAGTTCCGTTAAGGCTCAACAAGAAGCTCAGAGACCTCAGCCTTGACCCTGCCTTGTGCAGCTGGATCCCGGACTTCCTAAACACAAAATAATCTGCAGACACTGGGGTCAAAGCAACACTCACAACACGCTGGAGGAACTCAGCAGGTCGGGCGGCATCCGTGGAAACGATGAGTCGACGTTTCAGGCCAGAACCCTTCGTCAGGACTGAAGAGGGAAGGGGCAGAGGCCCTATAAAGAAGGTGAGGGGAGGGTGGGAAGGAGAAGGCTGGTAGGTTCCAGGTGAAAAACCAGTAAGGGGAAAGATAAAGGGGTGGGGGAGGGGAGGCAGGGAGGTGATAGGCAGGAAAGGTAAAGAAGAAATAGGGGAAAACACAATGGGTAGTAGAAGGAGGTGGAACCATGAGGGAGGTAATGGGCAGCTGGGGGAGGGGGCAGAGTGACATAGGGATAGGGGAAGGGAGGGGCACAACAGACAGGATCTCCCAGTAGCCACCCACTTCAACTCTGCTTCCCATTCCCATTCAGATATGTCCACACATGGCCTCCTCTACTGCCATGATGAGGCTAAACTCAGGTTGGAGGAGCAACACCTCATATACCGTCTAGGTAGTCTCCAGCCCCTTGGTATGAATATAGAATTCTTCAACTTCCGGTAATTCCCTCCCCCTCCCTTCCCCTATCCCTATAGCACTCTGCCCCCTCCCCCAGCTGCCCATCACCTCCCTCATGGTTCCGCCTCCTTCTACTACCCATTGTGTTTTCCCTTATTCCTTCTTCACCTTTCCTGCCTATCCCCTCCCTGCCTCCCCTCCCCTCCCCCCACCCCTTTATCTTTCCCCCTACTGGTTTTTCACCTAGAACCTACCAGCCTTCTCCTTCCCACCCTCCCTCCACCTTCTTTATAGGGCCTCTGCCCCTTCCCTTTTCAGTCCTGACAAAGGGTTCCGGCCTGAAACGTTGACAGATCGTTTCCAGGGATGCTACCTGACCTGCTGAGTTCCTCCAGCGTGTTGTGAGTGTTCCTGGACTTCCCGTTAGGAAGGTTGTAAGCAGGTTGTAAGAGTAGGCTGCCTCACCTCCAACCCTCTGACTCTCAGTACAGGAGCCCCTCAGGGCTGCGTACTGAGTCCCCTCCTTTACTCCCTGTATACCCATGACTGTGCTGCCACCCACAGCTCCAATCTGCTAATTAAATTTGCTGACGACACTACATTGATTGGCTTTATCTCAAACAATAACAAGGTGGCCTACAGGGAAGAAGACATCTCTCTGACACAGTGGTGTCAAGAAAACAACCTCTTCCTCAATGTGGCAAAAACAAAGGTGCTGGTTGTGGATTACAGGAGGAATGGAGACAAGCTAACCCCTATTGACGTCAATGGGCCTGGGGTTGAGAGGGTGAACAGCTTCAAGTTCCTTGGTATCCACATCACCGAGGACCTCATGTGGTCTGTACACACCAGCTGTGTGGTGAAAATGGCACGACAGCACCTCTTTCACCTCAGACATTTGAGGAAGTTTGGTATGGGCCCCCAAACCCTAAGAACTTTCTACAGGGGCACAATTGAGAGCATCATGACTGGCTGCATCACTGCCTGGTATGGGAACTGTACCTCCCTTAATCGCAGGACTCTGCAGAGAGTGGTGCGGACAGACCAGCACATCCGTAGTTGTGAACTTCCCATGATTCAGGACAATCACAAGGACAGGTGTGTAAAAAGTGCCCATTGGATCATTGGGGACCCAAGTCACCCCAACCACAATCTATTCCAGCTGCTACCATCCGGGAAACGGTACCACAACATAAAAGCCAGGACCAACAGGCTCTGGGACAGCTTCTTCCACCAGGCCATCAGACTGATGAACTCACACTGATTTGAATGTTCTCTATGTTACATTGACTGTTCTATTTATTATAAATTACTATGATTCAACATTGCGCTTTTAGATGGAGACGTAAGTAAAGATTTTTATTCCTCATGTATGTGAAGGATGTAAGAAATAAAGTCAATTCATTTCTGAGAATTTGATTATATGTAGGATATTTTGTCTCAGCCCCCGTTTTCCACCCTAAAGTCGAGAAAAAAACAAGGCTGACTGACATAACTTGCATTATGTTACTTTAAAAGGTCTTTGTGGAGTTCAAAGTAACAATCTACTTTCTCATTAAACTGGTCCAGCTGAAGAATTCTGACCTGAAGCATTGTCCATTTCTGTCTACAGATGCTGCCAGACTCGCTGAGCAACTTCAGCTGCTCTTTTTCTTGCTCATCAAGCCTCTTTTCATCCTATACTGGATCTCACTAAGTTCTGGAAGAGCAGAAAATTCGAATGCTGGGAATTCTTCACTCTATTTTCTATTATTCCTGTTTCTTTTGATATACAGTACTCTATTGACATTGGAAGTTTATTTACCAGAGGGAGAAGTGCGGTGACTCATTGCCTGCCTGTATTATATCATTCTAAAAATAATTACCTGGGCACTTTGTCACACATTTTGTCTGATGTGATTCTTCACATTACCAGCAATGTTCCTCTGGAGATTTGCAATCTAGGTCACATCAGGATGAATGTAGTAGGAGGGAGGAGAAGATGGAGGCGTGACGCAACGCGTGCCGCCATTCCAAATGATATCGTATGTCTTAACTAGGGGCCGTGCACAATCCGGATTTGATGGAGACAGCCGTGAGAAGCACGGAGGAACACCTGGAGAAACTTCTGAAATGCCTGCTTCGCTGCTGCTGCTACTGTGCGATCGAAAATCTCCAGAGAGGAAGGCCCCAAATCTTCGGCTTTGCCTGTTGCCGGGTTTGGGGTTGAAGCGCTCGGCAGAGATGGTGCTCGGTTCTCGGTGTCAGAGAGCTGGTCGGAGGCTCGAAGTTTTAGGACGGACTCGGAGTCAGACTGTGGTCGGATGCTTCCAGGATGCTGCATCGACAAGTTTGCGGTGCTGGAGGTTCACCGTCTGTGTAAGATGATGGGACTTTTGAGAGACTTTGAGACATTTTAAACGTGCCCACGGTCTGTTCTTTATCAAATTACGGCATTGCTTTGCACTGTTGTAACTATATGTTATAATTATGTGGTTTTTGTCAGTTTTTCAGTCGGTTTGTCATGCGTTTCTGTGATATCATTCTGGAGAAACATTGTATCTTTTCTTAATGCATGCATTACTAAATGACAATAAAAGAGAACTGCGTGTCATCATAATCTAATCTAAAAAAATCACAGAAGGCAAACCTGGAACAGTTAATTTCGTGCCTCACTTAGAGATTTTTTCCATTCCTTACCCTTTATAGCAAAAACATTCTCCCCCGCTGTGAAACACATAATCCTCTGCCTCAGTAAACACCGACCCCTTTTTGGATGAGTAAGTACCATAATGGTGGCAGGTACGTGGGGATAGAACAGTGTACAGGGAAGTTGTAAAGGGAGAGATCCCTTTGACATGCTGGTAGAAGAGTGAAAAGGGATGGACATTTGGTGGTGATATCTTATTGGATCTGGCAAAAACTGGTGAGGATGATCCATTGAATATGGAGCCTGGATGTGTGGAAGATGAGGACAGGAACATGTTGCACTTGGAGAGAAAACATATTGGAAGCCTTCTGGTGCTGTATAAAATTGTAGGTTTCTCCACGTTATGGATCAAGCATTCCCATCTCCCTGGCTCTTGAAACTAAAGGCAATGCCTTTGCTATTTTCTTCCAATAGTGTGATAAGCCTCACTGAATCTCATTGCTGGATTATACATGAAAACCACACTTCACCACTGTGTGGCGCTGTCTGCAGAAACTCCACTGCCTTGTTGCCAACTTTTTCAAACCAGTTTGTATTTTTGAAGTGAGTCTTGCAATTTTCACAACCTCCGAATGTCCCAAAGCGCTTTCCATATATACACATGGTTGTTTTTTTAAAAAAGTCCAAAAATGTCACTAACTAGACAATAAGTTTAGTGATGTCAATTAAGATGGTAAATTGGTTCAACGTTGTACAGTGAAAGACTTTGTTCTGCATGTCATCCCTATAGAGCTTTTCATCACATCAGTGCACTGAGGTGGTACAAGGAAAAACAATACCTATAGAGAATAGTGTAACATTTGCAGAGGAAGTGCAGTACAGTTGACAATAAGGTGCAAGGCCGTAACAAGGTAGATTGTGAGGTAAACAGTCTATCCTCATCACACTAAGGGACTTAGAGTCTTAGAACAGCAGAATAGCAGCTGTCCTTTAGCCCGTGGGTATGTGCTTTCCGGCTTTAAAGTACATATCTGGTAGTGTGTGCTTTAAACAAGATACTCAGCAGGTCAGGCAGCATCTATGAAAATGAAAAAGCAGTCGACATTTTGACCCTTCTCAGGATTGGGAAGGAAGGGGGGAAAAGCCAGAATAAAAAGGTTGGGGGGAGAGGAAAGGAGGCTAGCTGGAGGGTGATAGAGAGAGCCAGATCAGTGGGAAAGGTGAAGGGCAAGAGAAGAAGGAATCTAATGGGAGAGGAGAGTGGCCACAGGAGAAGGAGGAGGGGACACAGAACCAGAATCAGGTTTAATACCATCAGCATATGTGATGAAATTTGTTAACATTGTGGCAACAGTACAATGCAAATCATGACAAATAAACAAGAAATAACAATTACAGTTAAGTATATATGTGTGTATATTAAACAGTTTTAAGATAAGAGGTGCAAAAAACAGAAATTTTAAATAAAGTAGTGAGGTTGTGTTCATGGGTTCAGTGCCCATTTAGAAACCAGATGGCTGAGGGAAGGAACTGTTCCTGAATCTCTGAGCGTGTGCCTTTAGGCTTCCGTACCTCCTTTCTGATGAGAACAATGAGAAGAGGGCATATCCTCGGTGGTGGGGGTCTTTGATAATGGAAGCTACTTTTCTAAGGTACTGCACCTTGAAGATGTCTTGAATACTATGGAGGCGGTAACCCATAATGGAGCTGATTAATTTTATAAGTTTCTGTAGCTTCTTTTAATCTTGTGCAGCAGCAGACAGTGATGCAGCTTGTCAGAATGCTCTCCACGGTACATCTTTAGAAGCTTTCAAGTGTTTTAGGTGACAAACCAAATTTCCTCAAACTCCTAATGAAATGTAGCTGCTGTCTTGCCTTCTTTTTAGCAGCATTGACACAGGGGGATGTGATAGGCAGGTGAGAAGAGGTAAAAAGTCAGAGAGAGGAACAGAGGAGGGGGAGGGGAGGAGTGAGATTTTTTTCCACCAGTAGGAGAAAGTCTTAGTAGTACGTCCTCTCAAACTGAGTACAAACATTGATAGAACTCACTTGACAAGCCTCAGCAGTATTTCTTCTCAAAATTAATGCACATATTGCACTGGCCTTTACTACAAACTCAACCTGCAAGTTAATCCTGGACTAGGACTCTGAAATCCCTTTGCACCTCTGATTTCTGAATTGTCTCCCATTTCAAAAATATCTTCAAATCAGTCTAAAGCAGACATCTCAAGTGATCCCTGGTTAGATGGTATTTGATCACGAATGAGGGATTGCCTATTGCCTTAATAAAAGAACACGTATTGCCCCTAAAGTGAGTTCTGTCAGTTTCCATTGGAAATACATGTAGCCTTGTCTATGACATGACAAGCTTGCAAACTTCTAAAGTGGATCACAGCTTTCTCTCAAAGGACCATAGAAACAGGTTGGAAAAGGAAGACCCATGTTCATATATATAAAATTGTGGTTAAACTTTTCGGCAGTTCCCTTGGGTAGTAGGTCTCTTGAATAGACAAAATAATCTGCAGATGCTGGGGTCAAAGCAACACTCACAACACGCTGGAGGAACTCAGCAGGTCGGACAGCATCCGTAGAAATGATGAGTCGACATTGTCGTCAGGACTGAAGGGAGAAGGGGCAGAGGCCCTATAAAGAAGGTAGGGGGAGGGTGGGAAGGAGAAGGCTGGTAGGTCCAGGTGAAAAACCAGAAAGGGGAAAGATAAAGGGGTGGGAGAAGGGAGGCGGGGAGGTGATAGGCAGGAAAGGTGAAGAAAGAATAAGGGAAAACACAATGGGTAGTAGAAGGAGGCGGGACCATGAGGGAGGTGATGGGCAGCTGGGGGAGGGGGCAGAGTGACATAGGGATAGGGGAAGGGAGGGGGAGGGAATTACCGGAAGTTGGAGAATTCTATGTTCATACCAAGGGGCTGGAGACCACCTAGACGGTATATGAGGTTTTGCTCCTCCAACCTGAGTTTAGCCTCATCATGGCAGTAGAGGAGACCATGTATGGACATACCTGAATGGGAGTCGGAAGCAGAGTTGAAGGGGTGGCTACTGGGAGATCCTGTCTGTTTTGACGGATGGAGCAGAGGTGCTCGACGAAGCGGTCCCCCAATCTGCGTCGGGTTTCACCGATGTGGAGGAGGCCGCACCGGGAGCACCAGATGCAATAGATGACCCCAACAGACTCACAAGTGAAGTGTTGCCTCACTTGGAAGGACTGTTTGGGGCCCTGAATGGTGGCAAGAGAGGAGGTGTAGGGACAGGTGTAGCACTTGCGCTTACAGGGATAAGTGCCGGGTGGGAGATCCGTGGGAGGGACGTGTGGACCAGGGAGTTGCTGAGGGACCGATCCCTGCGGAAGGCGGAGAGGGTGGAGAGGGAAAGATGTGCTTAGTGGCGGGGTCCTGTTGAAGGTGGCGGAAGTTGCGGAGGATAATGTGCTGGATCTGGAGGCTGGTGGGGTGGTAGGTGAGGACAAGGGGAACTCTGTCCCTGTTGTGGTGGCGGGAGGATGGGGTGAGAGCTGAAGTGCTGGAAATGGAGGAGATGCGGGTGAGGGCATCATTGATGACAGCAGAAGGGAAACCACGATCCTTAAAGAAAGAGGACATTTGAGATGTCCTGGAATGGAAAACCTCATCCTCAGAGCAGATGCGGCAGAGACGGAGGAACAGGGAATAGGGAATGGCATTTTTGCATGTGGCGGGGTGGGAAGAGGTATAGTTGAGGTAGTTATGAGAGTCAAAGGTCTCTTGAATAAGTTGCCCCTTGGGAGGTGATTGCAAGAAAATTATGGAGTTGGAAAGACTTGTGTTTCAGGAACGTATATTTAAAAGCTCATCCATGGTATATGCATAAAAAATAGCAGAGGCTGGCCATTCGATCCCAATTACCTCTTCCAGCATTCAACAAGTTCATGGCTGTTATTTGACTTCAGCACCATTCTCCTTGTGCTAATACTAATCCTTCAATATCTTTGTTATCTAGAATATATCGCTCTTTGACTTAAATATAACTAGCAGCCAAGTTCCATTGCACTCGGGGGGAGGGAATATCAATGAATCAGGTCACTTCCATGACCTTATAGAGGTGTGTAAAAACAAGAATCGTAGTTCTTCTTTCCCTGGAAAGGGAACAAAACCTAGAAGGCACAGATTTAAGGTGAGAGGGGAAAGGTTTAAAAGGGACCTGAGGGGTTGCTTCACACAGAGGTTGGTGCATACTGTATGAGGAAAAAGCTAGCAGAGGAAGTGATAGAGGTAGGTACAATAACAGCATTTAAAAGACACTTGGATAGGGATAAGGATAGGAAAGGTTTAGAACAATATAGGCCAAACACGGGCAACTGGGAACTAACTTAAGTGGGCATCTTGGTTGGCACGGATGAGTTAGGCCAAAAGGCCTTTTTTTTTAAACATCACTCAATGAATGGCCACGTCTTTGCTTTGATGGGCCATGCACCCAGCAGGAAATTCTCAAAATTGCTTGACACCTGAATAGTTCTTGCTGTTTTCCTGTGCCTGTCAGGAGATCATGTGACAGATTTTTTATGGCTTCCTTACAATGTGAATTATGAATTATGGGAATCACTTGGATCCATTAACACTAGTGAGCATATCTATGATCCCATAAGCAGGCAATAGGTCTTCTGCTTAGCCTGTCTAATGAGACCTTCACAAATTAATTGTACATTTAAAGAAATTGGCAAGAACTATTGGCTCACTTCCTCCTTCGTCCATTAGGTTGATTAGTTTTTCTTTGCATCTCTCCGTCCTCAACGAAGTTTTCCTTACAGCACAGAGGGGAGGGTAAGCAGAGTGAACACAGAAACACTGAGTCCAGGGGTCTGCCCAAAGCATAAACTTTCCATTTCCCTCTATAGATACTGCCTGAGCCGATGAGTTCCTCCAGCAAATGTTGCTACTCCACCTTCCAGCATCTGCAGTCTTTTGAGTTTCCAAACATAGAAAAGGCTCAAAATATTAAAAGAAACAGAGTTAACATTTTCTGAGCTCTGAATTCAGCACACTAGATTAGAGGAAGTGCAACTGAACCATTGCTTCACCTAAACGGTCTCTTTCAGTCCCTAGTCTTGTATTTTGTTGCTCATAATATACAGGGCTTCACCAGCTGATGAAACAGTCTGAAGTCACCAACATCATTAAGAGCTACATAGATGAATGCAAGCCTTCAAGAATATACCAAACATACCCAAACCAGAAGCTGTGGGTGAACCAGGAGAATCACAGTCTGCGAAGAGCTAGATCCGTGGTGTTCAAGACTGGCGATCCAGAACCCTGCAAGAGATCATGGTATGATCTGTGGAAGGTCATTGTGAGAATGAAATGGCAAAGCAAGTTAGAGATATAACCAGACGCACGACAGCTGTGGCAGCGATTGCATGCCATTATATCCAGCGAGGCAAAACCTGAGAGCACAACTGGCAGTGATGCTTCACTTCTTGATGAGCTCAATGCATTTTATGTATATTTTTAAGCCTACAACTGTGCGAGTCCCCGCAGCATCTGGTAATTCTGTGATCTCTGACATGGAGGGCGATATCAGAACACCCTTCAGCAGGGTGAAGTCTTGCAAGATGCCGTGTCCCAATGGTATACCTGGCTGGGTACTGAAAACCTGTGCCAACCAACTGGCTGGAGTGTTCGACGTCATCTTCAACCTCTCACTGCTGCAGTAAGAGATTCCCACCTGCTTCAAAACTACATCATTCACATATACTGTGAAGAAGTGCTTTGAGAGGTTGGCCATGGCTAGAATTAACGGTGCCTGTGCAAGGACCCGGGCCTGCTTCAGTTTGCCTATTGCTGCAACAGGTCTACAAAGGTCACAGTTTCACTGGTTCTCCACTCAGCTTTGGAGTACAGTACAACAGCAACACGTACACCAGACTGCTCTTTAACAATTACAGCTGGACATTCAACACCACCATCCCATCAATACTAACCAACAAGCTTCAAAACCTGGACCTCTGTACCTCCCTCTGCCACTGGATTCTTGACTTCCTCATTGCGAGATCATAGTCAATGTTTTTCGGAAGTAACATCTCCTCCTCACTGACAACCATTACAGGCGCACCTCAAGGATGAGTGCTTTGCCCACAGATCTACTCTCCCTGCACTCATGACTGTTGCTAAGCCAGCTCAAACGTTATCAATGAATTAACTGATAACACAACTGCTGTGATCAGATGGCAACAAGGAGGCATTCAGGAGTGAGATAGATCATGAGACTGAGTGATGTTGCGTTAAACTTGCACTCAATGTCAGTAAGACCAAGGAATTTATTGTGGACTTCAAGAAGTCTTGAGAACACACACCAATCCTCACTGAGAGGTCAGCAGTGGAACTGGTGAGCAGCTTCACGTGCCTGGTGCCGTCACGTCAACATCTATTGATGCAAACACAAAGGAGGTACTTCACAAAGGTGGTTATACTTCACTGGGAATTTGAGGAGATTTAGTATGTGCCCAAAGACTCTAGCGAATTTCTACAGATTGGAAGACAGCAAATATTATGCCACTGTTTAAAAAAAGATAATAATAATAATTTTATTTATTTAGCATGTTTCAGACTTCAAGATACATGCTCAAGGTGCTTTACATAGATTTTAAAGATAAATTAATATAGTCATAAAAATACAAGACAAAATTAAAAATAATAAGACAAACATTATATAGAATAAAATATAATTGAATATATGAAATTATATAAATATAATCAACATCAACAGGCATTAAGTAATGCTATAAGTAGTGTAAATTTAAAAAGTAGGTGTTTAGAAGTTTTCTGAAATGTCCTGAGAACTACCCTGGCATATCCCAGTCAGTAGAGTATTCCAGATTCTTGGTGCATAAGAGCAAAAGGCTGCATTACCAGTTCTTATATGCTTGGCTCTAGGAACGCGAAGCAAACCAGTATTCACAGATCTAAGCTTACAACTCGAGATGTAAGAAGATGGACACTCTATCATATATGGAGGAGCTAGATTATTCAGAGACTTATATACAATTAAGAGTATTTTAAAATTGATCCTAAAGGACCCAGGCAGCCAGTGTAATGATGCTGAAACTGATGAAATGTACTCAGGTTTTCTTTTTTTTTTATTTAAGATTCTTGATGCTGCATTTTGAACAAGCTGCAGCCGATTTATATCTTTCTTAGGCAGTCCTGAAAAGAGTGTATTACAGTAGCATAATTGGCCAAAAACAGAAGTGTGTATCAATTTTTCTGCATCTTGAGATGTTACAAGAAATTGAACTCTTGCAAAGTTCCTTAAAGGAACAAATGCAATTATACGGTTAAAGTGTGATTTGAAATTTAGCTCAGAGTCAATAATAATGCCTGAATTCTTTACTTCTGGCTTGATTTGTAAGGCCAGATGATCAAATTTATTTCTAAGATTCACTCTTTTTTATTGCTACCAATAACTAAAAATTCCGTTTTGTTCTTATTTAAAGGAAATTTGAATTCATCCATTCTGTAATACTAGTAAGACACCAGACCAGAGGGTTTAGAGCCTCAGTGTCATCTGGTGTAGTAGACAAATACAGTTGTGCGTTGTCTGCATAGCCGTGGTAATTCACCTTTGTTTTGAAATAATCTGACCTACTAGGATCATGTAGAGAGAAAAAATGGCCAAGTATGTAGGGAAAAGGCAGGTAATTATAGGCCAGTTACTTAGTGTCTGTAATTGGTAAAATGCTTGAAGCTACTATTAGGGAAGTATTAGTGAGACATCTGGATGGAAGTGGTTCTATTAGGCAGACACAGCATGATTTTGTGAAGGGCAGGTCTCTTTGACAATCTTACTGGAGTATTTGAGGATATAATGAGCATGGCAGATGGAGAGGAACAGGTGAATGTTTCATTCTTGGATTTCCAGAAGATGTTCGATAAGGTGCTGTATAAAAGACATGTCCATAAGATAAGGATGCATGGAGTTGGGTGTAATGTATTAGCATGCATAAAGACTGGGTAACCAAAAGATGGCAGAGAGTTGAGATAAATGGCAGCCAGTGGTGTTTGGAGCGCCACAAGGGTCAATGCTGCGCCCACAACTGTTCGCGATATACGCTGACGATTTGGAAGAAGGGACTGGGTGTAGTGCATCAAAGTTTGCTGATGATACTGAATTGAGTGGAAGAGCAAAGGGTGGAGAGCCTGTAGAGAGCTATAGATAGGTTAACTGAATGGTCAAAGGTCTTCTGGATGGAGCATAACACTGGAAAGTGCGAGGTCATCCGCTTTGGAAGGAAAAATAAAAAATCGCCTTATTATTCTAATGGTGAAATATTGCAGTTTACTTTGTGTTTGAATCGCAAAACTTTAATTTGTAGATGCAACAGGTTATGGAGAAGGCAAATGGAATGTTGGACTTCATTGCTAGAAAGGTGATTTTAAGAGCAGGGAGGTTATGCTGCCACTGTAAAGGGCACCTGGAGGACTGTGTGCAGTTCTGGTCTCCTTAATTGAGGAAAAATATACTGGCTTTGGAGATGGGGCAGAGGAGGTTCACCAGGTTGATTCCACAGAAAAGAGTTTTACCCTATGAGCTGTGATTGAGTTGCCCGGGACTATACTCTCTGGAATTCAGAGGGATGGGAGGGGATCTTATAGAAACATATCAAATTATGAAAGGGATAGATAAAATAGAAGCAGGAAAGTTGATTCCACTGGAAAGTGAGGCAGAAAATAGGGGGCTTAGCTTCAAGGTTCAGGAGGATTAGATTTAGGATAGAGATGAGGAGAAACTCTTTTTCCCAGAAAATAGTGAATCTGTGGAATTCTCTGCTGAGGGAAACATTAAAGGCTACCTCATTAAATATATCTAAGATATAGTTATATATTTTGCATAACAAGGTAACTAAGGGTTATAGGGAAAAGGCAGGTAGGTTGAGTTAAGTCCATGGCCAGATCAGCCATGATCTTACAAAATGGTGGAGCAGGCTTGACAGACCAGATGACCTACTCCTACTCCTATTTCTTATGCTGTATGTTCTTATCTATATACTAACCAAGTTTTTTCTCCCTCTGTTAACACTGTCTTCTGCTGGACATTTCCTTCATCTCTAATCTGTGTTTCACAGCTTTTACCCATCCCTTTATTTGTATTTTCTCACACTCTCTAATCATTAATCTATCAACTATCTGGCTTCACACACGGCCTAGCACCATGACCAATGAGGCTTTACCTCACGAAGGCTGGTCTTCCTGCTCTTCCGGTAAGATGGTGGCATGCTTTATTGCAGCAGCCTCTGCAGGTCCAACCAAAGATGTCATTGTTTGTCCTTTCATCTTTTTTATAATCACAAGCCTCTGCTGGATATTAAGAACACTGAATACTGCAGGTCTTCTTCACTAGTGAGTTGTTTGATAGCAATGGAGCTTTTTACCATGGGCTTGTTGAGTACTACGTTCTCGTCTGCTGCAGTCACACAGGGAAGAAGGTATCAGAGGCGGTGCGCAGACCAACAAATGGTGCAAATGATTGCTTTGGACATTTTTTGTGATCACATGACCCTGTTGGACATTGGTAATATAGAATACTGCAAGTCCAGTTTGTTGGTTCATTGGCGAGTCCTACAGTGGGGGAGCTCCATGGCCTCAGTTGCTGCGCCCACCAAACGCTCATGATGTGGCCCCACCTGTGCAGCCGTCCAATGGACGAGATATCAGCAGTGGTTTGGGAGAGAGCAGAGGTGTGGCAGGTGCATTGGGGTCCATGCTGGGTTGGGGGCTGGCCCCGACCATTGGTACTGCTCTCCAGTATTCGCTCGGTGGAAGAGAAGCTGGATTGCGTTCACCGTGTGATGAGGAACTGCCGCGTACTTGTTCTTGCGGAAACGCAGCTCCAGGACAACGTCCCGTTCACCATCAATGTTCAGGGCATGCCTCTCAGAGACACGGGCTAATATTATTATTTCTTTTCTGTGACTGTGTGTGCTATCTTAACTACATGTGTTGTGTGCTGTGTGTGACTGTGTGCCCATTGCACCCTGAGAACACTGGTTCATTCAGTTGTTACATGTGTATGGTTAAATGGCAATTAACCTTGAGCTTGAAATTCAACTTCCCACACTCTGTAATTAAAACAAACTTGACTTTTCTCTGTCCCAGTTCTCATGAAAGATACTTGATCTGACTTGTGAACATTTCTCTTTCCACAGATGCTGCCTGTATTGCTGCGTGTTTCCAGCGTTCACTGTTTCTATTTTAGATTTCCCATATCTGCAGATATTTTGGTCTCCATCCACTCTTACGGGAACCCAGGCCACTAACGGTCACAAGTGAAAGTAACCGGTTACAGCTCAACACCATAAACACCCACTCTATTTCACTGTACTCTTTCAACGAGTATCTTAGAACTCAGATACATAAACAATTAAAGCTTTCATTTCTTCACAAAGCTTTACTCATTTTTCTCTCTTGGGTCAAGTTGTTCTACAAATTTGGCAATTCATTTGCGAACGTTTCATCACCATACGAGGTGACATCATCAATGCGCTGTTAAATTAACAGTCCACTGATGACGTTTCTTCATATGATGCAAATGTTTGCAAATGAATTACCAGGATTGGAGAACAATTCAACTCAACCATCAATCATACAAGCTACACATTTTCCAAATAAATTTTCCTCTCTTTCCCAGCATCCATTCAACTGTAAACAAATGAAGTTTCATAATGGTGTGGTGTAGACAATTTGCTAGCAACTCAACTTACTGTTTGATAGTGCCAACAATGTTTCTCAGTGTAACATATGTAGCTTAGAGGCCTTGGATTGACCTCAACTGGTTGTTATGCCAAATGCTGCTGTATCTGTCACTCTATTCAGCTCACTCATCTGCTCTGGCTCCCAATCAGCTAATATTAAGATTATCATTTATGTTTTCAAGTCCATCCCTAACTCACCTCTCCTTCTCTTGATCAACTTCCTCCAGGACCACACCTTCAGATCTCTGCCCCCTTCTAATCCTGCCCAATAACCCATCCTGTGTTCTATTGGCAGCCATACCTTCAGGTTCCAGGGCTTTAAACTCTGTTCCCTCTCAAACACATCCTGTCTCATTTTGCTTTAAGATCCTTATTAAAACCAACCTTGGAAGCTATGTGTTTGGTTAGCCGCCCAGATAACACCTTACATATTTTGATGTTGACTTAAGTCTAGTCATGCCTGGGGCATTTTACTAGTGTAAGGGTATCATATTAAAATACTATTGTTATTTAAGACTTACTCTGTGATTTCATCTGCTTATACAGTATGTGGGCATGGGGTAGTCTCTGTGTAGTATCCAGGGTCAGTCTTTGCTCTGAGAACAGAACTGAAACATACAGTTCAGACATTAGTAGAAGCATATTAACCTGTAAATAAAAGTACATTAACCAGGTTCAAGTTCATTGTTATGGCCATACATAGTCAGAGTATTATTGCCTTGCAGGATTTTACATACATAAATTAACATAAACTTAAATTAACCTGCATGAGCATTACATGATTGGATCGGACCCTTCCATTCACAGTCACCTTTCCCTTTCTCCACCATCTACTCAAGGATACTCTGCCCCACATTCCACTCATAATTATCAACATTAGCTAAATTCATAGCATCAAAAATAGCCTAATATTTTTGGTCGCTCCCAGCACTGAAAAGGAAACCAGAATGGATCGGAAAGAAAAGATTACATCTACAACAGTGTGACTAAAGGTTAGGAAGGAATCCATGTTTGACCATAGACCTGACACCTTATCCAAGGAAGTGGTCAAGAAAATCGACAAAGAGATATGTTATCACAAATATATCAGGCTATCACAAACTGCATCCAACTGGAAACTCAAGAATCTTTGGCATGTGGACAACGTGGCCACCAGTTTGCACACACAAATAGCAGTGCAAGACCTGTTTTAATGATGCTGGTTCAGGAATAAATATTAGCAGGAAATATTGCCAGAGGATATGGTAACTTCACCCTGGAGGCTAGACTGGACCTTGGTTAATTAGACATGATCTCTTCCATCAGGGCTGTACTCCCTCATTCCAGAATCTAGATACTGTGTTTATTAGATCTGAAGTGAATCTTGAACACAAAACCTTTCAGACTGGAGATGATTGTGCCACCTATAGAGGCAAATTGATGAACTTCCCTGGTGATTAATAGTTAGTGTGCTTTTTATTGCCTCTTTTCTTTTTGTTATTCTGTGCCAGACAAGTGTTTTTAACAATCTCTCTAAACCTTGTTAGAGAAAGACCTAATGAAGATTTTAAACTATCGTAAACAACAGGAATTCTGCGGATGCTGGAAATTCAAGCAACGCACCTCAAAGTTGCTGGTGAACGCAGCAGGCCAGGCAGCATCTCTAGGAAAAGGTACAGTCGACGTTTCAGGCCGAGACCCCTCGTCAGGACTAACTGAAGGAAGAGTTAGTAAGGGATTTGAAAGTTGGAGGGGGAGGGGGAGATCCAAAATGATAGGAGAAGACAGGAGGGGGAGGGATAGAGCCAAGAGCTGGACAGGTGATAGGCAAAAGGGGATATGAGAGGATCATGGGACAGGTCTTTCTTCCCAGACCTCCTGTCCCATGATCCTCTCATATCCCCTTTTGCCTATCACCTGTCCAGCTCTTGATGTAAACTATCGTCATGCTTTTTGAATTGACAGTCTGGTCTAACAATAGCTTGCTCTGGTCCAGCCAAGGAAGCACACCAGCACCTCTAGTTCCTCAGAAGGCTAAGGAAAGTTGCCAAATGCTGATTGACCCTCAACAATTTTTTTACAGATGCATCATAGAAACTATCCTATCTGGATGCATTATAGCTTGGTACAGCAACTGAATGCATGAAATTATTCAGTTGTGGACGCAGCTCAGTCCATCACAAAAGCCACTATCCATCCATAGACTCTGTCTACACCCCTCTGCCTCAGGAAAGCAGCCAATATAATAAAAGACCCCTCCCTCCCTTGTCATCATTTCTCCCCCCCCCCCAACTTCCATCAGGCAGAAAACATAAAAGCTTGAAAAAAATTACATCTTCATGCTCAAGGACAGCTTCCATCTTACTGTTATAAATATCTTGAATGAACCACTTGTATGATAGAATCAAACTCTTGAGCTTATCATCTGTGTTTGCCTACAGCACAATCATCCCATTCAACTCATCAATAAAGCTTCAAGACTTGGGCCTCAGCATCTTCCTTTGAAACTGGATTCTTGACTTCCTCATCAGCAGATCTCAATCAGTGAGGATTGGTAACAATATCTCCTCTTTGCTGACCATTAGCACAAGTGCACCTCAAGACTGTGTGCATAGCCTCCTGCTCTATTCTCTATATCAGTGGTCCCCAATCTCCGGGCCGTGGACCGATACATTGCAGCAAAGAATGCAGCTGTGCAGCGGTGGCCGGAACGCACCCAGCACATCTTTAAGAAGAAAGCCGAAATAAACAAGCTAATTAATTAGGTGCTGCCTGGCATGTAAATATCAGCCCAGATTAGAGGGGATGCAATCGGCGATCGCCTCTGATCTGGGCCAACATTTACGTGCCAGGCGGCACCTAATTAATTAGCTTGTTTATTTCAGCTTTCTTCTTAAAGATGTGCTGGGTGTGTTCCGACTACCGCTGCATTCTTTGCAGCAATGTATCAGTCCGTGGCCCGGAGGTTGGGGACCTCTGCTCTATACACACATGACTTCGTGGCTAAGCACAGCTCCTATGCCATCCTCAAATTCGCTGGTGACATCTCTGTTGTTGGACGAATTACAGGTGGTGATGAGCCAACTTTCCTGAGCAAGACAGGATGACTGCCCCATCACATAGATGATTGAATGAGATAGGATAACTGCCCCATCATACAGATGATTGAATGAGATAGGATAACTGCCCCATCGAAGAGCCCCTTCATATAAGCTTTGCCATCTTTTCACGGCTACCATCATGCAGGAGGTAGAGCAAGGGTTCCTAACCTGTTTTTATGCCATGAATCATTTGCCATTAAGCATTGAGTCTGTGGACCCCAGGTTGGGAACCCGAGGCAGAGAATCCTGAAGTCCCTCAACACTCGATTCAAGAACAGTTACTTCCCTTCAACCATTCAGTTCTTGAACCAACCAGCATAAACTAATCACTGGAGTTTAAATACATCATGATCAGTTTGCACTAAAGTGGACGTTTTTGTTCTACGTGTTCTTTCTTATGAAAATGATGTATAATTTATGTTTAATGTATGCTTTCTTGCCAGGGTCAACCCACGAAAAGCGGGAGGTCCTGACAACATCCCTGGACGTGTGCTCAAGGAATGTGCTGAAGTATTAGCAGATGTCCTGGCAGACATTTTCAACATCTCCCTTAGTCAAGCTATTGTCCCCAGATGCTTCAAAACCTCCACAATTATCCCTGTAGCAAAGAAAACCGTCCCGTTGCCCTGACCCCCATAGTGATGAAATGTTTTGAACGGCTTGTCTAGCCTCATATCACAGCCAGCCTCCCCTCATCACTGGATCCTCTACAGTTTGCTTATCGTCCAAATCGCTCTACGGAGGACGCAATGTCCATCGCACTGCACACAGTTCTCTCTCACTTGGACAACAAAGACACTTATGCCAGAATCCTGTACATTGATTTCAGTTCAGCATCCAATACCATCATCCCACAGAGACTAGTGGAGAAACTGTTGCTGCTTGGCCTTAACACTGCCATGTGTCGCTCGATTCTGGATTTCTTGACAGAGAGACCACAGTCAGTCCGTGTTGGCAGGAACATCTCTGACTACATCACACTGAGCACTGGATCCCCACAAGGCTGTGTGCTTAGCCCATTGCTGTTTACACTGCTAACACATGACTGTGCGGCCAGATTCAAGGAGAACCTGATCATTAAATTTGCAGATGATACCACAGTGGTGGGGCTCATCAGCAAGAATGATGAAACTATGTACAGGGAGGAGGTCAAACACCTAGAGAGCTGGTGCAGGGATAACAACTTGATGCTTAATGTCACCAAAACCAAGGAGATGATCATCGATTTCAGACAGTCTCAGCCTGAGCACACACCCCTCAGCATCAGCGGCTCCACAGTGGAGAGAGTGGAAAACATCAAGTTCCTTGGGGTGCAGATCTCGGACAATCTCACCTGGTCCAGGAACACCACTGGGATTGTGAAATAGGCCCAGCAGAGATTGCACTTTCTGAGGAAGCTTAAGCAAGCATCACTCCCCACTAACATCTTAACTACATTCTACAGAGGCGTGGTTGAGAGTGTGCTGACCTTTTGCATCACAACCTGGTACTCCAGCTGCAGTGTCGTCGACAAAAAAGCCTTGCAGAGGGTAGTTAGGGGAGCAGAGAAGGTTATTGGGGTCTCCCTACCTTCTGTCCAAGACCTCTTTCAGAGTTGATGCCTCCAGAAGACACGGTACATCATTAAAGACCCCTCACACCCTCTCCATGAGCTGTTTGTTCTTCTGCCATCAGGCAAACGTTACAGGAGCATCAAAACTAAAACCACAAGGCTACTAAACAGCTTCCTCCTACAGGCAGTCAGACGGCTAAATAGCTGCTCTACCTGACTCTGCTTTGGACACTTTTAACTTGCACTGGACACTTATAACTGATTTAACTGACATGTGGCTGTTGTGTTTTACTATTTATTGTTATGTTTATTATTCAGTGTTGCATTTCTTATGTTATGATTGCACTGCCCCTGAGAAACGCTGTCTCATTCTGCCCTGCAGAGCTGATGTATGGTTAGAATGACAATAAAGTTTTTTAATCTTGAATCTTGAATGACGCCTGTGATGCTGCTGTAAGGTGGTTTTTCACTTATGCACATGACAGTAATCTAAACTTCGATATAGCCTTGCACCTTATTGTCTACCTGTGCTGTACTTTTTAACTGTAATACTATATTCTGCATTCTGTTATCGTCTTGCCCTTGTACCACCTTAATGCACTTATCTTTTGAAATGATCTGTATGGATAGTATGCAAAACAAAGTTTTTTAATCATGCTTTAGTACATGTAACAATAATAACCCAATTGCCAATTCTAATTACTCCTCGTTAGCTGGGATCTACAACATTTTTACATTCATCGTTCCACTTCATCACTCTATCACTTGTTGCTTTGCCATTAGCTACCAACAGGTTCCTTCCCTGATTCTCTGTGCCCCCATTCTCTGTGGGATTTCGCGGCTCTGGAAGCAGGCAGATTCGTGGTTGGTGCCTCTGTGGGGAATCGGTGTGTCGTGGGAGACAGAAGATCAAAAGCAGCACGTTGGTTGTGTGCCCAGAGACCCGAGTTCTTTGGGCACAGAGCTCAGAAAAGGCGACGCAACAGGCTTTTAACATTGGAAGTCAGCGAGTTGTTTGTTATGTCTCCCCTGTCGCTGTGAAACAGAGAAACCTCTTTTTCCCTTATTAGGGGGAGAGAGGGAGCCCATGGTATGTCAAATTACCAGGTGACCGAGTAGTCTTTGGAGTACTGCAACTCTGTGTCTTTATTGATGTTTTGCTGCATGCTTGAGTGCTCGGTGGGGCGCACCAAAGCTTTCTTGCTAGTGGGGGAGGGGGGATCGTTGCTTTGCTGCTGCTTATGCGTGGAAGGGGGTAGCTGGAGGGGCTTTGGGGTTCTAACTTTTAACGGACATTCATTCCTTGGGGCACTCCACTTTTCGTGGCTGGTTGCGAAGAAAAATCATTTCAGGATGTATATTGTATACATTTCTCTGACATTACATGTACCTTTGAAACTTTGAAACCATTGCCTCTCTTCAGTCTTACCTCTTTGTCTAAACCTGAATCCTACCCTGTGGCTGTGAATCAAATTGACAAATCACTTGATGAGCTAAGGCTTGTTTCACTATGGGACAGGTGACACATAAAGTCAAGTTATTGTTAAAGTAAGGTGTTAGAGGGTGGGGAGTGTCTCCATTTATCAAGCTCCCTCTCAGGTGTATTAGCTTTCTGGCCTGGTGTCCATAAGAATCAGGGGTAGAAGGAAGCCATTTGGCCCATCATGCAAGTACTTTCTTTCTGAAATAGTGAACCAGTTAATCCTGCTCCCCGCTCTTTCAGCATTCAACCGTTTATCATTTACCCTCTACAAGTTCCTTTTTCAAGTAGTGTGTTCTGGATATAAATACTCCACATATAAATTGAATTCTACTCTTCCCATTAGTTCTTATGCCAATCATGGTGAACTGGTAAAACAGTAGACTCTGGTTACTGGCCTTCCTGCTACTGGAACCCTATTCCCATTATCTTCTCCATCTAAAAGCTCTGGAATGCATCTGTCAAATCTCTTAACCCTCTCTGTTTTGCAGAGAAGAGTCTCACTTTCCCCGCATAACACTGTCCTAGTAAATTTTGTCTTAATGTAAAATTGGCCACAAGATTTCAACTAATAAACTGAGGTTTCTGAAAGATTCTGGTAGTCTGTGGCAGATCACAGATCTTCCCTGCGGCAGAAGTAGCTACAATTTTCAAAACAATTACCAAAGTTAACAAATGTAGATCCACTAGTCACTGTTTCAGTATTGCTGGGAGTGCAGTACTGAGATTAGACCCTTGTTGGGATCATAGAACCAGCTTCATTCTTCTAGAAGTAGGAAAGTATAAACAAAGATCAAGGGAACCAGATATGGATCTAAAGCCAGAGGGCAGAGATTTTGATTCCTTCACATAGATGAATGCAAGAGTTTCTGTCTCCAAACCTTATCACACTTCTGTTTAGATTGTCTACACTTAACATTTTTCTACATCACACTGAGGTGCCCCACTGTCTGTTCAAAGTGCCAAGAAAGAAGACCTTGTGTCAGGTGAAGCAGACGGTGCTGTTGCCTCATAGCTTCAGTGACCTGGGCTCAACTCCAACCTCACGCGCTCAGTGTCAAGTTAGAGGTTCTACCTGTGATCACATAGGCTTCTTCCCTCATCCCAAAATCATGATGGCTGGCTGGTTCATGGTCCATTGTAAATTGTCCCTGGTGTGGTTCGGTGGTAGGAGATTGTGAACAAGTTGATAGGCTGCTGAAAGAAAGTAAGTTACAGGTAAATCACATAGAACATGGAATGATATAACACAGGAACAGAGACTTCAACCTTTGAGCTCTGCCAAACTAACTAAGCCAATGACGCCTAATCCCTTCTGCCTGCATGTGGTCTATGACCTTTCTTTCTCTGTATATTCATGTGCCTAGTGCATTCCAGGCACCCAAAGTTTGCCCTGCACATCTCCTTTGAACTTATAAGCATGAGAAAATCAGTAGATGCTGGGATGCTGGAATGCTGGAATGCTGGAAATCCAGAGTGGCACAAACACAGTGCTGGAGGAACTCAGGTCAGACAGCATCTATGAAAATTAATAGATGGTTCATGGATCAGGGTTACCTTCTTTCTCATTAAATTTACAGTATGCTCCCTAGTATTAGATATTTTGACCCTGGGAAAATGATACCTGCCATCTACCTATTCCTCTCATAATTTTGTGAATTTCTTCTAGGTCTCCCCTAGGCTTCTGTCCCTCCAAATGAAACAACCCTAATTTGTCCAAACTCGTAGCACGTGTCCCCTCTTCCAGGCCTGCAGCCTCATAAACCTGTTCTGTAGCTGGTGGGGAGGGGGTGTTTAGCGGGGGAGGGAGAGGGATCAGAACTGAAGACAATACTCCGGAAGCAGCCTTAACAGAATTTTAAAAAGCTGCAGTAACTTCCTGAAATGGTTCAACGAATAACGGCAAACATGCCATATGCTTTTTTTTAAAACATCCTACAAACTGTGCAGCTAAACATCCTCTCATTTACCTTGCTCCCCGTGCCTATTGACTTGTATAGGCACTTTCAGGGAGTTATGGACATGGACCCCAAGATCCCTTTCTTCATTGAAGTGGAAAGAATGAGATTGAGAGCTAGCAGAGAGTCAATAGGCTGAACACTCCATCTCTGTCTATTAGAAATACAAGGTTATTTAATAATTATCATATTTTTACAACACATCATAAAGGCAAGGTACAGAAAATGAGTTTCTTTTTAGACTATAACGTATACAAAAACTGATTCAAACACAACGAAACTATCACTCTAATTCTAGTAACCGAGCTAGATGAATGATCATAAGAACATAAGATATAGATGCAGAATTAGGCCACTCAGCCATCGAGTCTGCTCTGCCATTCCATGATGGCTAATCTATTATCCATCTCAACCCCAGTCTCCTGACTTCACCTTGTAACCTTTGATACTCTTACTAATCAAGAATCTATCAACCTCTGCTTTAAATATGCCCAGATGACTTGATTTCCACAGCCATCTGTGGCAATGAATTTCAGAGATTCACCACCCCCTGGGCAAAGATCTGTGTTCTAAATGAACACCCCTCTATTCTGAGGCTGTGCTCTTTGGTCCTAGACTCACCCAATATAGGGAGCATCCTCTCCACATCCACTCTGCATGGGACTTTCAACATTCAATAGGTTTCAATGAGACCCACCAGCCCCACAAATCATTCTTCTGAATTCCAGCAAGTACTGGCCCAGAGCCATTAAAGACTCCTCACATGTTAACCCTTTCAATCCCAAAATCATTCTCATGAACCTTCTCATGAACTAGCCCTCTCTGATAGTATTCCACCCATAGCTTTAACATTTTCACCACAGATGCTGTCTGACCTGCTGAGTATTTCCAGCAGTTTCAGACCAGCTGCAGTGTTTTACATCTTGCATTCGCAGGTCTCTATGTTTTTCTTTCCGCCTGTTCTCATTCACCTCCCCCAGGCAGATCAGTTGCAATTAATAACCGTTCACTGCTGTGCTCTCCCACATCACAAGTCTGCGCCGGCAACATTACCACTGTGACACAAGCTTTTATTGAGTTCCTCTTAATTTCCAACATATCACAGAGATTCTGTTTTCCTCAGGAGGCTAAAGAAACTCAGTATGTCTCCGTTAAACCTCACTGATTTTCATAGATACCTCATAGGAAACATCCTCTCTGGAAGCATCACAGCTTGTTATTGCTCTGCCTGAGACCACAAGACACTGCAGAGGATTGTGGATGAAGCTCAGTACGTCACAGAAACGAGTCTCCCTTCCGTGGACTCGGTGTATACTTCTCCCTGCCCTGGTAAAGACATCACCCACCCCTGGACATTCTTATTCTCCTCCCTCCCATCAAGCAGAAGATACAAAAGCCTCAAAGCACGTCCCACCAGGCTCAAGGACACTCTCTATCCAGCTGTTATGAACTAATTCCTCCTGCATTTTGTGTGTGTTATAAACTAATGAAGGAAGAGGACCTTAGGAGGATAATGGCACCTAACTGAGACTCATTTGCTTGCACCTTCAGAAACAGCTCTATTTCCATCTTTACTATCTCTATTTTTTCCTTTCAGGGTTCTTTTGAAGACCCTGACCTGGAGTTACACACTGACTATGGTTCTTTGCGGGAATGGGATCTGCTCTCGGGGTTTCATAACTGGCTGTTATTCGGCATGCTGAGGGCTCGGCCTGAGAGCTCAGCTCGCCTTTGGAGAGCCGAGATCTCGTGGCTCTGGAGACAGGAGGATCAAAGGTTGGTATCTGGGCAGGAGATCGGTGTGTTGTGGGAGATGGAAGATCTAAAGCTGTGTGCTCAGAGACCCGAGATCTTTGGGGTTCTAAGTCATTCATTCTTTGGGGGCACTCCTCTGTTTTCGTGGATGTTTGTGAAGAAAAAGCATTTCAGGATGTATATTGTACTGTATACATTTCTCTGACATTGAAGGTAGCTTTGACACCTTGAATGGTTCCATAGTACAAGATAGACTCTTGACTTTATTATGGCGTTGCACATTATTGTCAGCCTGCACTGCATTTCTCCATAATTGTAACACTTTGTTCTGCTCTCTGTGATTATTTGTTTCTTGTACTCCTGATGTGATGAAATGTTTCGTGCGGCATGCATGTAGAACAACGTTTTTCACTGTTCCCCAGTACATGTGATGGTAATAAACCAATTTACCAATTTAATTTATTAATTTGCTCTCTACGCATTCCCTTGAGTGCAATATGTTTGATTCCTAATATTTCCTCACTCTGATGAAAACTCATCTGGCCAAAACACTATCCCTGCTTCTCCCTCCATAGATTCTGCCCAACTTCCTGATTATTTGCAGTATTTTCTGTTTTTAATACAGATTTCTACAATCTGAGGGGGTTTTTTTTGCTTTTCAAAATCTAGCAAATGGCTTAATTGAGGTGTTTGACATTGGGAAGGGCTTTGATAGAGGAAATAGGAAATTGCTTCCATCTGGGGGAATTTCAATAATCAGACGCAGCATAATTAAAAATATTTGGCCAACAAACAGGAGGGGAAATATGGCCCGGTAATGCTCTACCTGAAAGGCCAGTGAAAACAGAATTAATTTTAATTTCAGAAGGTTACAGAGAAAACTTCTTGCTGACTTGGAAAAGCAGTCAACATAATCAGAGACCCCTCTCACCCTAGACTTTTTCTACTCTCCCCCACTTCCATTGGGCATAAGATACTAAAGCTTGAAACCCTTCACCACCAGGCTTAAAGCAAGCTTCTATCCCACTGTTAGAACAGACTTTCTGTGCTGTGCCATTAAGATGAACTTTTGACCCCTATAAGTTACCTCATTGTGGCCCTTGTATCTGCACTTTGTGCCTGCACTGCCCTTTCTCTTTAACTGTAACACTTTATTCTACATTCTGCTTTTGCTTTTCCCTTGCACTACCTCAACATACCGACGTAGTGAAATGATCTATCTGGAATGGCAATAACCACATTTTTCACTGCGTCTCGCTATATGTGGCAATAATAGATCAGTTACCCACGAGACACGCAAAAGACTCCAATAGGAAATTCTTTACTCATGGAGAGGTGAAAGGAGGGATCTCATTTCCACAGGGAGTGGTTCAGACAACAAAACAGATCCATTAAGGAGAAACAGGTAAACACAAGCGGGAGGGAAGAATGAAAGGATTATGCTGAAGAGGTGAGATGAAGTGAACAAAGAAAGACTTGCATTTAGCAGGGTGACGAAAGTGCTTTACAGCCAATAAAACACATTTGAAGTACTGTTGCATTGCAGGGTGGGAGGAAGCACAGGTAGAACATGAACAGCAACACAGACCACTGTCAATGAGTGACCTGTTGCTGTTCTGTTACAGCCGATGCAATTCCACTAAAATCATTCCAATTCTTTTAGTCTGTCCTGGCCTGGAGGTATATTATTGTAACTTCACTGACTCTCAGTCCTGGGTTCTTCTTCAGTAGGACTGTAACAGTTCAGGGAAGTAGCTCACTGCCACTGGTTGAAAGGCAATCAGGGAACTGCAAAGGATGCTGGGTAAGCTAGTAATGCCAATGCACTGTCAGAGAGTCATGGAGCACTGTAGCACAGAAACAGGCCCCACAGCCCTCCTAGTCCAGACCGAACTATTATTCTGCCTCATCCAATCAACCATGGCCCTCCATACCCATCCCATCCATGAACTTATCCACATTTTTCTTAGACGTTGAAATGAAACCCGCATCCATCACCTCTGACCATAAGACCATAAGATATAGGAGCAGAAGTAGGCCATTTGGCCCCTTGAGTCTGCTCCGCTATTCAATCATGGGCTGATCCAATTCTTCCAGTCATCCGCACTCCCCTGCTTTCAGCCCATACCCTTTGATGCCCTGGCTAATCAGGAGCTCTGCTGGCAGTTTAATCCACATCCCACTACTCTCTGAGTGAAAAGGCTTCCCTAATGTTCCCCTTAAATGTTTCACCTTTCACCCTTAACCCACGACCTCTAATTCCAGCATCACCCCACCTCAGTAGAAAAGGACCATATAATTATACCCTATCTATACCCTTCATAATTTTTATACCTCAGTCAAATCTCCCCACTTCTCCTATTCTCCAGTGACTAAAGTCCTAACCTCTTCAGCCTTTCCATATAACTCAGGTCCTCAAGTCTCAGCAACATCCTTGTAAATTTTCTCTTCTCTCTTTCAATCATATGGACGTCTTTCCTGTAGGCAGGTGATCAAAACTGCACAAAATCCTCCAAATTAGGCCTCACCAACATCTCATACAACTTCAACATAACATCCCAATTTCTGTAACTCAGTACTTTGATTTGTGAAGGCCAATGTGCCAAAAGCTCTCTTGACAACCCTATTTACCTGCGACACCACTTTCAAGGAATTATGGATCTGTATTCCCAGATCCCTCTGTTTTATTGCACTCCTCAGTGCTCTACCACTCACTGTGTAAGTCCTACCCTGGTTTGTCCTCCCAAACTGTAACACCTCACACTTGTCTACATTAACTTGCATCTATCCTTTTTTTTCCAGCTGGTCCAGATCCCTCTGCAAACTCTGATAGCCTTCTTCGCTGTCTGCTACATCCTCTGAATAGGCTTGCTGTCAGTGAATAAAAATACTGTTACTCTTCTTCATCTGAAGCTATTGATGCAACTTTTCACTTTCCCAGCAGTAACATTAACACGTTGATGGTGATGCAAGCTTACAACTCAATATCTGTGTCTTTATCAATACCATCTACTGCCACATCACCTTCCCCCAGATGTTGAAGAAGCCCCCGCCTCTGCCAGTACTCACCTCTAGACTGGCTTTCCTAATGCTGTCCTGTTTTTTAACTCTCCTTACAAGCTTTATAAATGAATCCAAGTATCTGCTGTCCATCACCAATACCTTTGCACGCACTCGTTTCACGGCTCCCAGATGTATCGTGGAAAACTTTCTGACTGGTAGCATCATGGCCTGGTATGAAAACTCCAGTGCACAGGAAGGCAAGAGGCTACAGTGAAAGGCAAAATCAGTCAGTTCCGTTACAGGTACAGCCCTTCCCACAATTTCCTGAGGCAATTCTCAGGAAAGCAGCATCCATCATCAGGGATGTGCTCTCTCCTCAATGCTGGCATCAAGGAGGAGGTACAGGTATCTGGAGACCCATTCGTCCAGATTCAGCCAGGACCAGAATCAGGGTTATTACTTACAGCCTGTTACGCCACTGGCGTTTAGGGCAGCAATGAAGGTTCCTCCATCTCTGTCTGTACAGAAGGATTTCTTCATTGCTGTTTCTGGAACAAGTGTTTTTCAATCAGTCAGGGTTGTTAGCCCTGAGCTGAACCCCCGAACCTGGAGGACCGGTGGACCACTCTTAGTCTGGCCTCTACCCTTTAACCTGTTGGGCATAGGTGACCGTGCCAAGAGCCAAAGCATAAAGCCCTGACTCCAGCCAACATAGCTCTCTGGGTCATTGAGGTACGCAAGCCTCCAAACCCTACGATGAGGTTGTGGTCCTTTAATATCACTGGAATATGCTGTGAAATGTGTTGTTATGTGGCTACAGTACATTGTAATAGATAATAATAAAATGGTGAATTACAGTAAATATATATGTGTTAAATTAAATAAGTGCAAAAAAAAAGTAGTGAGGTAGTGTTAATGGTTCATTGTCCATTCGGAAATCTGATGGCAGAGGGGAAGAAGATGATTCTTCTACCCCGCTGCCATCAGGTTCACTAACTGACCTGAAATTCCCTAACGTTACCTCAGACTATGTATTCTCACTCTTAACCTTGCGCTAGAGTTGTTTTGTTTATTTTTCATATTTGTAGGTTATGTATAATTTATGTTAGTTTAAGTTTATGTTAATTTATGTTTATCCTCAGCTTGTAAAGTACTGTGCTATTGCTGCAAAATGTTAATGGCCTTTTGTGGCATTTACACGCCTATGAAGACAATAAAACTGAAGGTAAATATTTGGCAGCTCTTGTTTTTTAAATAGAATGACTTTCAGCCCCTCTAGCCCATGCTGGGATTTGTCTATAACTCAGGCATGAAAGCATTTCAGTGAAAAAATATCACAAAAACAAGGACAGATTCAGTTGCAGACACTCAGTTTGCATTTGTCAGTGACAATGGTCCTAGATAAATACAAAAGTAAATCTGTTATGTCTCTAGCCGTATGGAGTAGTTACTTTATTTCTTCAGAAGTAATCTTACCATCTCTGAGACAAATTGAATTGAGTCATTTAAGTGGAACTAAATAACCACGTGAGGGAAAAGGAAATAAAAATATATACTGATAATGTTCATGATCACCATTATGTGCTGTGTCATATGACATAGCCGACCATGGTCTTATGAACATGTTTGTTCTTGATAAATATTTCTACAGAAGTGGTTTGCCATTGCCTTCTTCTGAGCAGTGTCTTTACAAAGTGGGTGACCCCAGACACTATCAATACTCTTCAGAGTTGTCTGCCTGGTGTCCTTGGTTGCACCAGGACTTGTGATGTGCACCAGCTGCTCCCATGGTTTCATGTGACCTTGATCATGGGGTAGGGGGAGGATGAAGGTTAAGCTGATGCTACACCTTGTCCAAAGGTGACCTGCAGGCTAGCAGAGGGAAGGAGCACCTTACAGCTCCTTTGGTAGAGACGCATTTCCACCCTGCCACCCTACTGATAATGTTACAAAGAATAAAAGAACATTATTGGCCTTTTATTACTGTAGTGCATTTCACATCTATTCATCTCTTACAGGATGGTTCGAGTAATTTCTGCAGGAATCCATACAGGGACCTGTGCTGTTTGTGATATATATAAATGACCCAAATGTAAATGTGGATGAGCAACACATACAAGATGCTGCAGGAACACAAAGCATAAGACAGCAACTACGGAGAGGAATAAACAGTTGAGGTTTCAGGCAAGACTCTTCATCAGAACTGGAATGTTGACTGTTTATTCTCCTGCATAGATACTGCCTGATATGGCAAGTTCCTCCAGTATTTTGTGTGCTGCTCAAGATTACCAGCGTCTGTAGAATCTCTTGTGTATACGAAAATGACGATGTATCAGTTAGTAAGTTTGTAAATGAAACAAAGATTGGTGGTGTTGTGGATAGTGTACAAGATTGCCAAAGGATGCATTAATTGCAGAAATGGGCAGAGAAATAGCAGACAGAGTTTAACGCATCCAAGTGTGAGGTGTTGCACTTTGGGAAAAGAAATGCAAAGGGATGTGATACTTAACTGTGTTGATGTACAGAGAGGAGTTGGGGTCCAAGTCTGTAGCTCCCTGAAAGTGGCTGCACAGGTTGATAGGGTAATAGAGAAGCATATGACATGCTTGCTTTTATTAGTTGAGGCATTCAGTTGAAGAATCAGGAAGTTATGTTGCAACTTTATAAAACTCTTGTAATTCTGCATCTGGTGTACTGCACTCACTTATGGTCGCACCATTATAGGACGAATGTGGAGGCTTTAGATAGGGTGCAGAAGAGGTTTACTAGAATACTACCTGAATTAGAGGGCTTGTGTTATAAAGGAATATCGGACAAACTTGTTTTTTTTAGTCTCTGGAATGGTGAGGGCTGAGGGGGAGACCTGATAGAAGTTTATGAGAGGAATAGGCAGAGTAGGCAAACTGTTCTCTTTCCCCCAGGGTCAAAATGTCTCGTACAAGCAGGAATGAATTTAATGTGAGAGGGAGTAAGTTCAAAGGAGATGTGTGGGGCAATATTTTTACACAGAGATTGACGGGTGTCTGAATTGCACTGCAAGGAATGACTGTAGAGGCAAATTTGATGGAGTCTTTTAGGCACATGAAGGTGCAGAGAATAGAGGAATATGAACATTGTATGGGCAGAAGGGACTAGTCTGATTGGGCATTTGATTACTAGTTTAATGAGTTTGGCACAACATTGTGAGCTGAAGGGCCTGTTCCTTTGCTGCTGGTCTATGTTCTACATTTTAGTTCACGGACAGTGAAGGATTTTGGCAGTGTGGGTACAGTTGTAGCGCGGGAAATGCAGTGGGCAACTTGATTGAAAGGTGAACTTGAGGACTAAGTAGGTTGATGTTCTGTACAGCAAGATCTCATGAGCCACAGGCACTAGTGGCTGCAGATGCTGGATACTGGAGCTAGAAACAGACGACTGGAGGAGATTGGAATTGATGGATCAGAACGATGGTCAGCTTTTCCAGTTGAGACCATGCATCAGGACTTCCACAACCATAATATGATGATAAACAGATAACCTTTTTCTAATGAAGTTGAGTGAGGGGTTAATATTAACCAGGGTATGAAGGAGAATGTTACGTTTTGCAACTTCAAAATATTACTTGTTGCCTGCATTGGGGAGCATGCCTTATAGGTTGAGCGAACTCGGCCTTTTTTCCTTGGAGCGACGGAGGATGAGAGGTGACCTGATAGAGGTGTATAAGATGATGAGAGGCATTGATCGTGTGGATAGTCAGAGGCTTTTTTCCAGGGCTGAAGTGGTTGCCACAAGAGGACACAGATTTAAGGTGCTGGGGAGTAGGTACAGAGGAGAGGTCAGGGGTAAGTTTTTTTATTCAGAGAGTGGTGAGTGCATGGAATGGGCTGCCGGCAATGGTGGTGGAGGGGGATATGATAGGGTCTTTTAAGAGACTTTTGGATAGATGCATGGAGCTTAGTAAAATAGAGAGGTATAGGTAAGCCTAGTAATTCCTAAGGTAGGGATATGTTGGGCACAACTTTGTGGGCCGAAGGGCTTGTATTGTGCTGTAGGTTTTCTATGTTCTATGTTCTATTAAACTAATTCAAAGGAAGACACGGGAGTCCAGGAATGCGGGTCTAACTTTGTGTTTTACCTTAAGCGAGGCATGTACATATCTCATGGTAGCATCACGATGTATGCAATTCATGTATTTATACACATAACCCATAATGAATTATTTTAACAGCAAGAATGCTTAATCAACCTATATAGAGGTTGATTAATCAACCCTGGGATAATTTATTTGCGTCTAAGAGAATAGAAAAAAATGTGTTGGTTTGTCACAACATTTCATTTGAAAGGCAACGCCTCGAACTGTTCAGTGTTGCGTCAGAACTGCACTAAGAGTATCAGCCTGACTTTCCGAGGTTTCGTTCTTTTTTAAACCCACAGTTTGGAATTTTATCCTTAGTTACTTGTGAAACATGTTATATATTTTTGCTTCCAGACTTCGATTCCATGACTGACAACTGCATCATAATTGTTGCAGTCAGTTTCTGGACATTAAGGCAGGAGGCAGTGTGCAGTTAGCTCATTCACAGTAACACAGACAACACACAGGGCACATCCAGCTTCCTGTGTTTACTGCACTAAAGCTGCCTCATTACAGTGATGACAAAACTATCAACTGGGACATACCTGTGCAACAAGGGAGCTCGGCTTGCTTATATTCTGAAAAGAGACAAGGTCACTTGTAATGTATTTGTTGAGCATAGCTAACTTGATGGGTTGCTTTGAAGAAAAACCAATTTACATTACCGTATGCAAAGAGCTAAAAGAGGATGTACTATCTAATGTAAATTTTAAATGAACATTTTTATTTTTATTAAATGAAGAACGAACTCTTACACAAGGCAGTCATGAGAGAGCATATTATTGACAAAGAACTGATTGCATAACTATCTTTAGCCCTGAACTTCAGGGTGTGCAGCAATCCTGTTGATAGTGCCAGAAAATGTTGTAATGGCACTTATTTCAATAATGTTTCTCATTTCACACTGTGCTATATGATACGTGTATAACATGAACAGGCTGTTTGGCCTAGTCAGGCAAGTAGGCCAATGCTCCATCTTGGCCTCCTTCCACTCACTTACCCCAGTGATTGATCTATTTTTTCTCACCTTAATATTTATCCATATTCCCCTTGAAAGGATTCACCGCAAACATTCCTCTGGCCAGTGTGCTCTACATCCTCACTATTCTTCCCTGAATTCCTTACTACTTGTAAACTTCTCTCCAAGTGGAAGCATTAGCCTAGCGGCATTACGTTGTGCCAGACTAGCTTTTTCAATGCTGTGCCATTGAAAATGTATCTACCACGGTGAGACAGGTTAGCCACCAATTCAGGGCCATTGTATGTTGCTCTAGAAGTTTGGCTAGGCACTATTCTATTTAGTGAATTGATTCCTTGTGCAATGTTTGGGATCGCTGTGGAAATTAGAACAGATTGTACCAGTAGTGACTGTCATTTCATATTAGATCTACATAGAGCATTTCTAGGACTGAGACTTACCTTTTATTTTAGAACATAGAATAGTACAGCACAGTACAGGCCCTTCGGCCCACAATGTTGTGCCGACCCTCAAACTCTGCCTCCCATATAACCCCCCCACCTTAAATTCCTCCATATACCTGTCTAGTAGTCTCTTAAACTTCACGAGTGTATCTGCCTCCACCACTGACTCAGGCAGTGCATTCCACACACCAACCACTCTCTGAGTAAAAAACCTTCCTCTAATATCCCCCTTGAACTTCCCACCCCTTACCTTAAAGCCATGTCCTCTTGTATTGAGCAGTGGTGCCCTGGGGAAGAGGCGCTGGCTATCCACTCTATCTATTCCTCTTATTTTAGCTCTCCTGTTCTCCTCACCACAGTACTGGCGTCCTCGCTCAATGTCTTCCGCGCCCCCCCCCCAGCCCCAAGGTCTCCAGTTTGCTTTGAATCCAACACTCCAATTATCTGAATTCTCAACACGCTAAATCTCCCAGCCTTCCAGTCCTCTTGGACTCCAAATATTCAAAACTCCCAAATCTCCCCACCATTCTTCAAAAGCTCCACCTCCTGATCCCCACAAAATCCCCTGATGCCCAAAAGTCCCAGTATTTCTCTCCCCAATCCCCAACTGGCTCTCTCCAGCCAGCTATCTCTTCCTCGGAACCCTGATTGGTATGTGGCTACTACAAACATTTGCACTACAATTTTTAGCACCTGTATATACTACAGATCCCCTTGAAATTTTAAAGAGCTCCATTTGGTTATTCCTAAGGTTTCTCTATTCAGGAAGAGGACCTCCACACCATTTAGTCTTCCCTGATAGTTCCATTTTCTTAGTTCTGGTACCCTTCCCATGAATCATGCCTGTACATTTGCCATTGCTTCCTTGTCATCAGTATAAGATGGAAATTGGAATTCTGCACAGTGCACCAAATTGTGATTTGGTGAATGTTCTTTTCATGTTTTAACCTCTCCTAAAGCATTGAAAATATGAAGTTAACATCGGACATAGGTTTGTAAGAATGTAGGAAATGGGAACAGAAGTTGGCTGTAAGGTCCTTTGTACATGAACTGTTGTTTAGTAAGGTCAGGGTTGAGCCATTATCTCGAGTCCATTTTCCCACTAATGTCCAAATCCTTTGATAACCTTCATGTGGTGTACAACATCCTGTCAGTCACAGCCTTGAATATACTCACATACAGGGTGTCCAAAGTTCCCTGGGTAGAGACTTATTCAGAGTTATGACTTTTCTCCTCACAAGAACTCAAGAAAATAGAAGCTGGAATGTGCTACTTGGCCCCAAAGCCTGCCTCAGTCATTACAATCATGGCTGACCTGCCTCAGACCTTCCCATCTGAATCCTAAATGGCCATCACCTTATCACAGGAATAATGTCATGGAGTCACAGAACACTAGAGTTCAGAAACAGGGCCTTCAGCCCATCTAGTCCATACAGAAATATTAATCTACCTAGTCCCATCGACCTGCACCCAGATCATAACTTTCCATCCCCCTCCCTCCCATCCATATACCGATCTAAATTCATCTTAAATGATGAAATTGAACCCACAGCCACCACTTCCAAAGGCAGTTTGTACCAGTCTCACCACCCTCTGAGTGAAGAAGTTCTCCTCATGTTCCCCTTAAACATTTCACCTTTCACCCTTAACCTATGACCTAGTCTCACCCAACCTCAATGGAAAAAGCTTGCTTGCATTTACCCTATAACCCCTCATAATTCTGTATATCTCAATCAAGTTTACCCTAAGTCTCCTGTGCTCCAGTGAATAAAATCCTAACATATTCAACCTTTCCCTATAACTCAGATCCTCGAGTCCTGGCAACATCCTTGTAAATTTTCTCCGCACTCTTTCAATTGTATTTATACCTCAACATAACATCCCAACTCCTGTATTCAATACATTGATTTATGAAGGCCAATGTGCCAAAACCTTTCTTTATGAACCTATCTACCTGTGATGCCACTTTCAAGGACTATGGACCTGTATTTCCACTTCCCTCTGTTCTATTGTAATCCTCAGTGTCCTACTGTTCACTGTACAAGTCCTACCCAGGTTTGTCCTCCCAAAATGCAAAACCTCACACTTGTCTGCATTAAATTCCATCTGTCATTTTTCAGTCCATTTTTCCAGCTGTGTAGATCCTGCTGCAAGCTTTGACAGTCTTACCTGCTGTCCACTACACCCCTAATCTTGGTGTCATCCACAAAATTGAAAATTAGAGTAAGAATCAGGTTTAATATCATTGGCATTTGTTGTGAAATATGTTGTTTTTGTTTCTTTGCTGGTCCATAATTATTACATTATCATCCAGATCATTGATATAGATAACAAACAAGAATGGACCCAGCACCAATCCCTTCGACACACCACTAGTCACAGGCCTCCAATCTCAGAGACAACCATCAACTACCACTCCCCGGCTTCTCCAGTGAAGCCAATGTCCAATCCAATTTACTGCCTCATCTTGAATGCCAAGTGACTGAATCTTCTTCACTAACCTCTGTCAAGCCTGAACAGGTAGGCAGCTCTCAGCCTCCACCCAGCAAACAGGAGTCACCTGCCACTCGTTTCCGACTCATCACCTGCAGCCTGTTTAAACCCAGCTCTCTACAGTCCTTTGTTCACCCATTGAACCAGCTGGCCTCAACCAGTTGCTCCCAGTCTTCAGTTACCTTGTCATGTTAAGTATCTCTTCTCTCGTTTTGTGGCCCCTCATGGCCTGTTATTTTGCAGTTTATTAGTAATATGTTGTTTACTGTTAAATCGTCTCTGCTGTTCTGCTTTTGGGTCAAATCTCCTCTACATTTCCTGTCAGGATGGGTGAACCAATGAATGCCCCAGCAGAGTATGCTCACCTAAAGGAAGTTGCCTGTTGATAGGAGCACACAATCCCAAAGTAGCAGTAAACTATTGACCATCCGCTCGCTCCTCTCAACTCCAAAAGATAAAGCTAATCAAAAGGAAAATAAGAGAACTGGGTGATAAGCCATGTAGTTCATTTTCACTTTAAATGAGGTGCATATGTATGATGTGGTGACATGATGTCGTATGCCATTTATGTACTTTTACATATAACCTGTAATGAATTATTTAAATAAAGAATGCTTAAATAACAATATATTTACAATATTACTTAAATATTAAACACACAACACTCTTCCTTGCTTAGCTATAAACTCCAACTCAAAACAGAATGCATTTCGACTTATATACCCAGTATACAACTAATATATAGGCATTCACAACATAGTAGGTTTTAAACTGTCCCTTTCAGGCCTAAATATTTAATCCAGCAGGTCAGGAATCATCTATGTAAAAGAGTGAACAGTTGATGCTTCGAGCTGAGATCCTTCATCAGGACTGGGCTTTGGTCTTTACTTCTACTTTTACAATCAGCTTTTTGTCTCCCACTTGAAGTTCATACAATAACCTTAATTTGAGCAAAATAGATTTTGCTGGCAATTCATAGTGTTACTTCTTTTCCTTCTCCTTCTTTCAAATATGGTCCTACTACCAAGCTGCAGGCGATTTGAACCTGTGATTTGTATTATGATGGTGTGTTTTCGGCCCGATTGAGTGATCTGGCGCTTTGCTGTGTCCAAGGGAGTTCGGTGCAGTTGGAGTGGAATGTGTGGCCTGGAGACCTGGAAGTGGGATGCAAGCCCATGATCATCTCCACTGCTTCTGTCCAATTGAAACTTTGAGCAAGGCTGCAGTCAACGAGGACAAGAGTGGATTGCTTGTGGGTGTTCAGCTCTGTCTGCCTGCAATTGACTGGTCTTCCTCTTCCTCTCACTTGCTGCAGTCAGAGGAAAGTGCAGGTATGTTGGGATCCACATTGTAAGGATTGATCAGCGAGGCTTGTGGCTGTGGACTTACTTTGGGAAACTTTGAGGCTCATGTTCCATGTGCTTCTATTTAATCTTTCTTTGCTGTTTTTGTGCGGTTTGATCAGGGTGATTGGTGTGCACTCGGGATGTTTTGACGAAGACTGGCTCTATAGTCTTCCGTCGACTGTCGGCTGTCAGCAGTTTAGTGTTGAACTGAACTAAACTGAATACTCCTGGTCTCCTGGTTTGTTTGACACTCTGTGTTGCTCACTCACTTTTTGCTGCTTGTGCAATTTGTTTTCTTTCCGCGTGTTGGGTGTTTGCTGTTTCTATTGAACGGGTTCCACGGAGTTTCTTTGTTTTGTGGCTGCCTACAGGAGGAAAAATTGGAGTTGTATTCTGTATACATACTTTGATTATAAACCTACTTTGAATCATTGAATCTTTTGAGTAGATTCTGGTTCTTTATAATCACAAAAAGCCATATGCCTTCAACTTTCCTGAAGCTCCTTGAACTCTCTTCCAGCATAAAACCAAGCTACACTTCACAAGTAACATATCAGAGGCTTTCTCAGATATATTGCCTACAAAAAGCTCTTGTAGTCAGACAACTGCTGTCGTCACTTTCACGCTTCCTTTGAGCAGCATGGTCCTTACTTGGTCAAATATGCTTTCCAGCCAGAGGCACAGAAGTTGGCACCTACACCTGTTTGCCCTCTGTTAGACAATGGTTCATGTTGTACAGCATGGAGGCAGTTGTGGCATTGTCCAGTATCTTTCTTAATTCACTTTCAGTTGACTCTGTTGAGGGGGATGTGGCATGCAAATGGTGGATGGCTCTCCAATCAGGTTGTAGTTGGCTCAGCCAATCACACCCACACAATGATGGTTTTACCACATACAAGCCCAATGTGGCTTGTTGGTTGTTGTATTTCACTGTGACAAACGTTATTTCCACAGGAGTTATCTTTTCTCCAGTGTAAGTTCTTAGTTGGATATCAACTGGCTTCAGTTTAGTATCTTTGAAATGCCGTTCAAAGTCATTTTGTGGAATGACTGAAGCAGCTAAGCTAGTGTACAATTCCATTTCACTTCTTGTGTAAGCCATATTGCTTGTTTATTGTTGGTTTTCACATTTTAATCTCAAGAGTACACAGTCTTGTGTCACTCTCATCATTATCACGATTTTCATTTGTGCTTCTTTTTGAAACTGCAACTTGACTTTTTAGCTTTTTCTCTTCTATGTGCAGTCCATTTATTTTTGTCTGCCTGACATGCTCTTTGTATGGGACCTAGTTTGTTACATCTTCTGAAAGTTTTGCCTTTAAACATTCATTGGTCTGGTGTAAGTGAACCCCTGCAACAACAGTAACAGTAACAATTTGTTCAGCCAGGCAGGCCTGCATTTAGACGTTGCAATTTTTTCACGCTCATTTTCATTTCTGACTTCAACTTAATTGTGTTTCTGTTTGCTGTTTCCATTAATACAGCAATTTCAACTGTTCTTTTAAATGTAAGTTGTACTTCAGTTAGGAGCCATTTTGAATGCTTTCTTGTCAGATTCCACAAACTAAACGATCTGTAAATTAAGCCCATTATTAAACTGACAATGCTCAGACAATATTTTTTTTTCAATTTAGCCATGTATTCTGAAAAAGACTCCCCTCCTTTTGATTTCCCTTATGAAACCTAAAGTGTTCTGCAATCGAGAATGATTTAGGTTCTAAGTGCTCCTGCATTACTTTCATGATATCAACAAAGCTAATTTTGGCTGGTTTATTTGGAGCAGTTACATTTCCAAACAATCGGTATGCCTTTAAGCCCAAAGTACTCAGCTAAAAGCATTTGCTTCTCATTGGCTATTTCATTTGCTTCAAAATACTTCTCAGGTAGCTCAGTATACATGAGCTAGTTATCCATTTTGAAATCAAACACATCAATCTTTCCAATGTAGCCAACCATTTCTGCTCTTTTTTTATGATTATTATCATCTGGTGCTCACTGTTTATGAAACTGTGAACTCTTCCATTTTCTGCCTTTTTAAAACTCGATTGTCTTCTCCTCCTAAAGAAGCACGTGCAGTGCTGTTTTTTTCTTTACTCAAACATTTCTTGCTGTGTTGTTTTTTTAAAACTCGACCATTTCTTGCTGCACTTTTTAAAAACTTGAAGATTTCACTGTACTTCCACAGGTAGGTAGTTGTCTCGGGTTTGCTTGTTGCCACTAAAAACATAAAACCTATTGAAAGGAAAATGAGGGAGCCAGGAGATAAGTGTGTACTTTGTTTTCACTTTAACTGGTGTGAGCATGTATGATGTGGTGACATGATGACATATGCCATTTATATACTTTTACATATAATCCATAATGAATTACTTAAACAAAGAATGCTTAATCAACAACATATTTGCAATATTATTCAAATATTACTGAAATATTAGATATCCAACACCACCAACTCTTCTCAATACAGTCCACCTCCTCCCTCAGAGCCCAGTATTCTGGTGCCTGTTGTCGCATGAACAAAGCCATTGGAGAGAAGTAATGGTAGATATGAAGCAGTCTCTTTATTCGGCAAAATGAGACAGAGCAGGCATCATATTGGGACCCCTTTTGGAGGAAAAAGGCCTTCCTGACCCAACGCTACACATTTTACACGCTAAAGATCAAAGGACAATTCCATATTTACAATGCATCCACAATGCTTTCTTTGAACTACACACAAACTTCATACCTCCCACTTCGCACCCACACGATAGATATTTGAATAAATTTTAATCAACATTTTCTGGTCTTCGAATTAACTAGTTCATGATTCTTAGGAACCCATTGTTCTGAGCTGCATTTTAGATTTAATCCACTGTTCATACTCACATCTGAAGACTGGTGACTGAAGTCAGTTGCTGAAGTTATTTGCTATATGTGCTAACCCCAAAAACGTCCTAATAGTCCCTCCTCTTGGCCCTCCTGGACAAAAATAAATTTGCACCAGGATAGGTCAACCGTAGGGAAGATCTAGTCAAATAGGGCAGCTTGCCTCCCAATTACTCTATGTGCATCTGCATCTACCTTCTCATCCCTAATGGCTATCTACAAGATGCTAAACAGACAGATTCTTCCAGAAATTTGAACAACAGCCTTTAAAAATGCATCTTTGTCATTCATCTGCCTGTTACCTCCTTCCCTGCTGGCCAATTGCAGCTTTGATCACATTCTTTATCTCCACCCCTTCATTCTCTGGTAGCTAAAACTCTCTCTTTCCAAGGACACCAGCAAGGTAAAAGTATCAGGCTCACAGGCCCTCTCATCGAAGGGGATAGGGTGGTCTCTATTTGAATGAACGCAAAGACCTCTCCCCAGTGGCACCCCTTTCCAACTTGTCCAGTCAATCGCTGGCCCAACTGTTGAATGGGGGACAGCTCATTTGTATTCACTCCCCATTCAGGTGACTGCCGTCAGATGTCGTGTGCAATCTTTCTCAGTCTGCCATACTATCGAAATTGTGGAACCTGATCTCTCTGCTGTAACTTAAATCCCTCCCCACATCTATTTTCCCCCAATATCTTTTCTTTTCTGTGCTATTCAACTAATCATCTACTTTCAGCAACCAGCCTTCATTACAGAATACCATTACCATTACACTCCAACATGCTGTTCACAGGTTTCAGTCACACTCTCGATGTCCTCTGCTTTCACGTTTGCTGTGGGGCTGTTTCCATCAACCGTGGTCGGGTCTGGTGTGGCTGGCTAGGGTTCATCTCTAAGGTTCTCTGTAATTACACAGTTATTGGGTACACTTGATCTCCCACTCTATCTGTGGGGGAAACAAGAAGACGAGTCGCCAACATGAGGAATTCTGCAGATGCTGGAAATTCAAGCAACACACGTCAAAGTTGCTGGTGAATGCAGCAGGCCAGGCAGCATCTCTAGGAAGAGGTACAGTCGACGATTTGGGCCGGGACCCTTCATCGTACGGTTTAACCTGGGTCCATGCTTCCATGGGATGCCTCGTCGAGTCTGCACATAGACACAAGTATCGTTTGTCAAAAGTACCATCTGTGGTCCTCCCCATCTGGGAGCAAACCTTGCCTTTTCAGGCAGCACCCTCAATATGACTTGGTCACCAGCTGTGGAAGGACAATCTCCTCTCCCCCCTGCCCCCCCCCCCCCACCGGCTCTCTCTGATCAGCGATGTGCTGCTGTTGTTTTGCCTGGACCTTCAGTGCTTTACCTTGATTACAATGGTCCTTCGCATCTCCATGTAACCTTACTGAATTGGCAGTTTCTGCGCACTTGTAATTTCTATTGCTTCTTGTTCTTCTGCTGCCATTTTAGCGCCAGTGTCTGCCTGCTTCTTCTCTTTCTGCTCCTTACTATCCCCTTTCCGGTGAGCCTTTACTGTGATCACCTCAGTCAGCTGCACTAACAGCTCCTGACTGTGCTCAGCCCCTCCCCTTGGGACGTCCTGATATGATTCCCACACATCACCCATCTCCCCTCCCTGCTTGGAACTGCTGTCTCTCTGTGGGCGAGGTTAGCTGCTCTGTGGCTCACACATGTTTGCTGTCCCTGTCTCGTCCATTTATTTCTCCTTTTCCTGAGTCTGATCGCACTAGCCTTACTCAGTGTGTCTGTCCCCAGGATAGTACCTTCATTGTCTGGGCAAGCTATACTCCCTCTATCTCAGGTACCTGGGGCTGACTTCTCTCTGCCCTCATTGTTTCACTTCCTGCACTGGTAATGTAAATCATCTCTCCAGTCATGGACAAGGGTAGATAAGTTAACGATAGTGACGATCCTGTGTCCACTAATATTTCACATTGCTGGCCTCCTAATAAACCTCTTGTGTACATCTGTGGATGACCACCACTGGCAACAGAGGCTGCCATCAGCCATCTGTCTGACCTCATCAGCTCTAATACCTGGTCAGCAGCCAAATCGGAAAGGGAGGGTGCTGCTGTGGATTCCCCCTTCTGGTGAGTGATACTCACACCTTCCTCGGTTTCCAGGATGTTGCCTCCAACCCTGGCCTGAGAGGCCACAGCTGTAACAAATCATCTCCTTTACCCTCCCACATCTATTTCAGCATTTCCTTGCTACGTGCTCAGCTACTGGAACACCAAGCAAGTTCTCTGTGACAACACTGCAGCTATATTCATTACAGTCACTTTACAACTTCCCCTCCTCCTCCTCTGGTCTATCTCACCGACCCATGATACCATCGCAGAGTAGGTCAATCCCACCGCTATCCCCAGATCTAAAACTTCCTGGTGGGCTGAACTCAGGCCTTCCTTCTGCATTTTCAGGAAGACTGCGTCATCCCCCCACCCCCGGAATATCCAACCCCGAATACTCCACATCTACTCAATATTTACATTCTGCATAATCTATGGCTGGCTCTTCAGCTCTCTGAATCACTAGCATTATCGTTCCCCAGTTACTCTCACTTCCCCCCCAGCTGCTGTCTCACTTCTCCTTTAAAAAAGTGATATCTCTCTTCATTGCTGGCGTTCCCAATTATTGCCCATGTACCATTCTGCACTCCCTGGGACTTAGTGTCCCACATGTCCCTCGGGCACTTCGCTTTTACCAACACATGGATATCTTTGGGGTGCATCTGGTGAATTTCAACCATTTCCTTAAGCTTATGTCTGAATTCTGCATTCCTGCAGGTGACCTTAAGTAAGGGCAACTCAGACAAAATGCTCTGCTTCTCCCCAAGGGCGAAGGTCATAATCAGGGTCAAGGGATCACTTGGGTCACCATGACATAGCTTGACCTCAATAGGTGTGATCCTGACAGATATGTCGGGGTAAAACGTCTCCCTGAAATATCTCCACACTGATTCCTATACAATGCAAAACATAATTGATGGATACAAGTTAAACAGTACACACTTCAAACTGTTGAGTGTGTACTCCACAACCTACCACCTTTATGCATCTAAACTCTTGATGCCTGCATCTGTTACAGCAGGGCACACATACTCGCAAACATGTATGCCAAAATACAGTTCCCGGAATGAGAATACACATCCCACCGGCGTCCCTTTGTAACCACCCTTTGCAACTGGAGGTCCCGTCTCACCAAATTAACCCACAAAGTTTAGTCTCTTACATAAACACTCATGTATGCACACACACAACTTTTATATCTGCCAATTCAGAACTCCATTGTGTTCATGGTACCTAGCGATCCTGTAGCCACTGACTCGAACATGTCCAAGTAAAAATACTTACCCACTGAGGTGGCTGAGATTGCTGGCTGCACAAGGGGTCACAAAGGCAACCTGGATGAGACCCCAAATGTTGTCGTGTGAATGAGATCACTGGAGAGAAGTAATGGTAGTTATGAAGCAGTCTCTTTATTCGACAAAATGAGACAGAACAGGCATCATAACGAGACCCCTTTTGGAGGAAGAAGGCCTGTCAGGCCCAACACTACATGACCTTTTATATGCTAAAGATCAAAGGACAATTCCATATTTACAATGCATCCACAATGCTTTCTTTGAACTACACACAAGCTTCACACCTTCTGCTTCGCACCCACACCATAGACATCTGAATAAATTTTAATCAGCATTGTCTGGTCTTCCAAATAACTGTGTTCACATTCTGAGGAACCCATTGTTCTGAGCTGCATTTTAGATTTAATCCACTGTTCATATTCACATCTGAAGACTGGTGGCTGAAGTCAGTTGCTGAAGTTATTTGCTATATGTACTTACTCCCAAAAAAAATGCCAAACCCCCAAACAGTGTCCAAGTGCTTTGACAATCTCCAACCTGATGCTGCATGCCCCAACCATGGAATTCATGACTCTCAAGTGCTGGAATATGGTAGTGCTGCTGGCCCATTCCCATCACAGCCCCTCAGTGTGCTTGAAAGATGAGAGCTGTATACCCTTGAGATGCCCACTGACCTCGAAAGTTTAATCACTCTGGCTCCCCGGATCATCAGCCAGAACCATAGTTCCATTCCTAGAACCATTTCAGTCCACAGGACCCTGATCATCAATGCCTCCAAAACCCATGCACTTAGGTGGAGCTGTCGATCAGCCACGCATCAAATGCCCACTGCATTGAGAAAACTGCATCACCAGGTAAAGACAAGGAGCCTTTTATCTGGTAGGCTCCCTCCAGCCCCTTGTTCCTGCACTGTAGCCGGACTCACTCTGTCTGTCCTCTTCCACACCCTGATGGCTCTATGCACACAGGGGGCTCTGGTGAATACTGGCAGACCAGGCAAATTTCTGGATCGAAGTCTTTATGTCCAGTTTGGACTCCCTACTGAGACCATCTCTCGCCCTATATATATAGTGTCCATTGATGGTCTGGGCTGGTCAGAGCATGCACACGGCCTGTGCACATGAGCATTGGAGAGCACTGGGAATCCATCCAATTCCTTCTTGCAGACTCCTCTTATCCTGGGTTAGCCTGCCTCTCCACTCATGACCCTCACTTCGCATGGTCATCCAGTTCGGAGCCTGCAGGACCACCTGCTTGCAACTTCAGTTGACTTCACCCTGTAAATCTGTGGAGATGGAGGAAACTCTTGACTTCACAAATTCCAACAGGAATATCAGGGACAGGGAAGCCAGTATCCTGCTGCTTCACAGGCCACACAACTCTGCGATCGACCTCCTCCTGGCCACTTCACCCCTAGATCATCTGATCTTCCTCTCCCTTCCTGAGACCCCATGAATGACTACATCGCTGAAGTGCTACAGCCATGGCTTCGTTTGACCATCCCAGTCCCCAGCCGGTGCAGGATTCTTCTTTGTCAAAAAGAAAGATGGGGGTCTTTATCCCTGCATCGACTACCATGGGCTCACAAATCACCATTAAGAACCGCTACCCTCTCCACCCGATGGACAGTGCATTCGAAACACTCCGCGCCACCCAGGTCTACACCAGACTGGATCTATGGAATGCATACAACCTGACCTGCATCCACCAGAGGCATGAGTAGAAGACAGCATTCATAACACCCACTCGCCACTATTAATACTTGGTGACGCCTTTCAGACTTTCCAACAGTCCAGCTGTTTTCCAAGCCTTCAAGATGGAAAAATGCCAGCTCCACACCCCAGCTATTTCCTTCCTGGGTTACGTTCTCTTACGCCAAGGCATAACCATGGACCCAGAGAGAGTGCTTCCCATTGATAAATGGCCCTGACCGCACTCCCTCAAAGAGCCACAGTGCTTCTTGGGCTTCTCTAACTTATACCACTGTCTTATCAGGAATGACAGCCAAGTTGCTGCTCCTCTCACCTCCCTTACCAATCACCTACCCCATGGATAACCTGGCCCACTGCCGTGAACCACGCTTTTGAGGAACTCGAGATACGCTTCATCACCGCTTCCTTTCTCCTCCACCCAAACCCCTCCAGACTTTTTGCGGTGGAGGTGGACTGTTTGCTGTGGACACTTGAAGCCATCATCTCCCATTGAGGACTGGACGGGAAGACACAACCCTGTGCCTTCTTCTCATGCAAGTTCAACTCTACACAGCATCATTATGGAGTAGGAGACAGGGAATTACTCACCATTAAATGGGCCTTGCAGGAGTGGCGGCATTGGCTGATGGGAAATGCTGAGTCCTTTCTGATGTGGACTAGCCACCAGTCCATACAACAGATTCGCCAACTCAATTCACGTCAGGCTCATTGGGCCATCTTCTTCAAGTAATTCAACTTCATCTCCTGCCAACCTGGCTGCAAGAGCACTAAGGTGGATGCCCTGTGACAATAGATCAACCCAACTGAATCGGAGATTGCCCCTCAGTCCATCACTCCATCTTTGCAGATCCTCGCCCCAGTCATCTGGGATCTTGAGAACCAGATCCACCAGGCCCTTACAGCATAAGCCTGCTCTGGTGACACACAAGCACATATGTGTGCCTACTGTTGCCAGGTTAACTGCCATTGGTGCCAAGCAAGACTATTCCAGCCTGAGCACCATGTCTGGTTGTCCACCCAAGATCTGCCCCTGTGCACCAGCTCCTGCAAGCTCTCACCACAGTTCATTGGTCCCTTCAAGATTACCCATCACATCAACCCAGCCACTTACCGTCTCCAGCTGTCACCGTCCCTCAGGATCATACCTACCTTCCACGTGTCCTGCCTCAAGCCTGTTGTCCATTGACCACTCCACCACCTGAGCTTGAACCTCCAGAACTAATGATGGTGGAAGGTGGTCCAGTGTACGTAGTTTACTGGTTGATGGATTCACATCATCGAGGATAGAGTGTGCAGTACCTGTTCAACTGGGAAGGGTATGGCTGGAGGAGAGATGCTGGATGCCATCCAGTTTCTTCTTAGATCCATCACTCGAGGAGTTCCACCACACCTATCCAGGTCATTCTGGGCTATCAGGTGCTGGCATAGGAGAGGGGGGTCCTGTCAGTACTGCACAGGCAAGCAACTCTAGTCAACACCCAGCTAACAGGAGTCACCTGCCACTCGTTTCCAACTCATCGCCTGCAGCCTATTTAAACCCAGCTCTCATCCACAGTCCTTTTTTTCACCCATTGAACCAGCTGGCCTCAACCAGTTGCTCCTAGTCTTCAGTTACCTTGTCACGTTAGGTATCTGTTCTCTCTTGTTTTGTGGTCCCTCATGACTTGTTATTTTGCAGTTTATTAGTGAAATATAGTTTACTGCTAAATTGTCTCCATTGCTCTGCTTTTGGATCAAGTCTACACTTCCTGCCAACCTCCCGTGTGGGACATATCAAAGACCTTGATGAGTCCATGTAGAGAACATCCATTGCCTTGCCTTCATCAACTTTTCTGGTAGCTTCCTTAAAAAACTCTATAGGATTGGTTAGACATGACCTGGCATGTACAAAGTCATGCTGACTATCCCTAATCAGTCCCTGTCTATCCAAATACTTGTAGCTCAGTCTGTTAGCGCACCTGCCAATAACTTACCCACTGTTGATATCAGGCTCACTGGCCTATAATCTCCTGGCTTACTCGTAGAGCGTTTCTTGGTCAACGCAACATTAGTTATCCTGGAATCCTCCAGCACCTCACCTGCGACTAAGGATGTTTTAAATGTCTCTGCTCGGGCCTCTACAATTTCTTCACTATCCTCCTACAGGATCCGAGGGAACACTTTGTCAGGCTCTGGAGATTTACCGATCCTAATTTTCCTCCAGACAGCAAGCACCCCTGCAGTAACCCGTATACAGTTCATGAGCTCACTGCTGCTTTGACTCACTTGTATAGACTCCGTCTGTTTCCCGATTAAATGACAGATGCACAAATTTCATTTAAGATCTCTCCCATCTCTTTTGGTTCCTTGCGTAGATAACTACTCTGATCTTCCAGAGGATCAATGATGTCCCTTGCTATCCTTTTGCTCTTAATGTAACTGTAGAAGCCCTTAGGATTCTGCTAGAGCAAGACCAAGCCTTATGTTAGCCCCCCAATTTCATTCTTAAATGTTCTCTTGCATTTCTTATATTCCTCAAATATCTCATTTGCTCCTCCCTGCCTATACCTGCTATGCACCTCCATCTTTTTCCTAACCAAGGCTTCAATATCTCCCAAAAACCAAGTTCCCTGAACCTGTCATCTTTCTTTTCATTCTGAGAGGAACATTCAAGCCCTGTACTCTCAAACGCTTTTCAAGGCCCCCCACTTACCAAATGCACCTTTGCCAGAAAACGACCAGACCCAATCCACACTTGCCAGATCCTTTCAGATGCCATTAAAATTGGCCTTTCTCCAATTTAAAATCTCAACCCGATGAGCAGATTTACCCTTCTCCATAATTGTCTTGAAATTAGTTATGATCACTAACTAGATGCAAAGTTTTCCCTGCACTAACTTCTGTCACCTGCCCTGCCTCAATCCCTAATAAGTTATCAAGTATTAGAGTAAGTGTAAGCAGGCTTTTTCCACTGCGGTTGGGTGAGACTACAACTGGAGGTCATGGGTTAAAGGTGAAAGGTGAAATGTTTAAGGGGAACATAAGGGGGAATTTATTCACTCAGAGGGTCATGAGAGTATGGAAGGAGCTGCCAATGCAAGTGGTAGATGTGAAGTTGATTTCAACATTTAAGAGAAATTTGGATCGGTACATGGATGGGAAGGATACGGAGGGCTGTGGTCCAGGTTGGTGGGGCTAGGGAGATTAATGGTTTGGCACTGACCAGATGGGTCAAAGGGCATGTTTCTATGCTGTAGTGTTCTATTACTCTTTCTAACTGGGACCTCCATGCACTGATTAAGGAAACTTTTCTGAATACTGTTGACAAACTCTATCCCATACAGCCCTTTTACAGTATGGGAGTCCCAGTCAATATTGGAAAGTTAAGATCATCTACAATCACAACTTTATGTTTCTTATAACCATCTGCGATTTGTCTACAAATTTGTTGTTCTAAATCCCGCTGATTGGTGTGTGGTCTGCAATATAATCCCATTAATGTCGTCATCCCTTTCTAGTTGCTCAGTTCCACCCATACAGACTCAGTAGATGAACTCTCCAGTCCATCTCATCTGAGCACATTTTCCCTGACTAATAATGACACTCCTACCCCTTTAATCCTTCCTGCTCTATCATGTGTGTCGTATCCACGACATCTTCAAGGAGTGGTGCCTTAGGAAGGCAGCCTCCATTGTTAAGGGTCTCCACCACGCAGGGCATGCTCTCTTCTCATTGTTACCATCAAGAAGGAGGTACAAAAGTCTGAAGGCGCATACTCAGCGATTCAGGAACAGCTTCTTCCGCTCTGCCATCTGATTTCTGAATGGACATTGAACCCAGAAACACTGCCTCAGTACTTTTTTAATTTGTGTTTTTGCACAACTTATTTTAACTATCTAATAGACATATATATACCTACATTAATTCAGTTTTTTTCTCTATATTTATTTATCATGTATTTCATTGTACTGCTGCTGTAAAGTTAACAAATGTCATCACGTATGCCAGTGATATTAAACCTTATTCTGATTCTGATGCCTAAAGCAATCGAACCCAGGAATATTGAGCTGCCAATCCAGCCCCTTCTGTAACCAAATCTCACTAACGGCTACAGTTTCATATTTCCACTGGTGATGATGCCCTAAGATCAACCGACAATACTCCTTGCATTCAAGTATACACAACTCAGAACTTTAGTCCCATCATGCTCAATCTTTTGATTCCTGACTTTGCATGTAGGCTTAACAACATCTTCCCCCACAACCACTGCCCTATCTGCTCTGGCACTCTGGTTCCCACCCCTCTGCAGCTCTAGTTTAAAAGCTCCTGTGCAGCACCAGCAAAGCTTCCTACAAGAATATTAGTTCCCCTCCAGTTCTGGAGCAAGCAGTCCCTTCTCTACAGGTCCCACCTTCCCTGGAAGAGAGCCCAATGATCCAAAAATCTGAAGCTCTCCCTCCTACACCAACTCTTTAGCCAGGAATGAAACTGTACATAGCATAGGTAGATCACAAGCCTGGTGTTCCTGTCCTTTAACTTAGGATCTAACTCCCTGAACCCATGCAAGACTTCATCATCCTTCCTACCCATGTCATTGGTACCAACATGGACCATGGCCTCTAGCTGCTCACCCTCCCAATTAAGAACGCTGTAGACTTGATCAGAGATGTCCCTGGCCTTGGTACCTGGAAGGCAACATACCATCTGGGAATCTCATTCTCATCCACAGAACCTCCCTTCTGTTTCCCTAATAAATGTATACCCTATCACTACGGCCCACTTCATCTGACCTGACCACTGTAATTTTCCTTTGCTGGGTTGCCCCCAACAGTATCCAAAGCAGTATACTGCTGGTCTTCCATACAACCTTGACCAGGCCTGTGCCCTGGAAACCTTCCAAGGCACAAATCCATGGTCTCACAAGACTCACGGATGCCTATACGAGTTGTTGGCAGGAATGGCCACAGTGGTACACTGAACTCACTGCCTATGCCCCTTTCCCCTTCTGATGGTCAGCCAGTCACCTGTGGCCTGCACCTTATGTGTAACTACCTCCCTGTATGTCCTGTCGATCAAGCCCTCAGCCCCCCGAATGGCCTGAAGTTCATCCAGCTCCGGCGCCAATTTCTTAACAGTCTGAAAGAAGCTGCAGCTGATGCACCTCCTGCAAGTGTAGTCATCAGGGCCACTGGAGCTCTCCCTGCCTTCCCACGTTCCACAAAAGGAGCATTCCACTGTCCTGCCTGGCATCCCCGTTGCTCTAACTGCGCAGTAAGAAAGAAGGAAATCTGATATCCAGTCCCAAGCTCTGCAGCTGCTCGAGCTCTACTTTACCAATTCCCTCTCAGTATACCATGTTGCAGTGCTGGGCCAAACGCAGTCTCTGGCACAATGCGTGGTGATCTCAGCTTGTGGTTTATCTGCTCAACAGCTGTGTTGCATCTCAAAACATTGTGCAGCTTCCGAATTGTATTCAGAAATATATTTCACACATGATGTCTTACAGCTTGATCATAATGGGGTTAGATTCAGATCTGATTAATTCATTGTCATATACCCAGGGTGCAAAGAAGTTCCGTGCTTGCATAATGTTCAGAGAATAAACAGGATTTGTGATAGTAATAAATGTAACATTAAATACAGCACAAAATAGTGCATCAATTGTTGTGCAAAAAGAAATGGTAAAGTACAAATAATAGAATAACCAAAAGAGGTAGAATTAAGAGTCCAAGAAAGTCAAGTTCACTGTTATTTAATGACATACATGTATATAACCATATAATGTATTCAGAAACGAGATGTTTCTCCAAACCTGGGTGTAGCACCACTGGGAATGGGGTGTGAAAGTGGTGATAGCTTCAAAAGTCAGAGGGAAGATGCTGCCCTTTTGTCTGGTCAAATAGGCATTAAAGCTCCTGTATCTTCTCCTAGAAGGTAGAAGAGAGAAGAGGAAATGGCCGGGGTGGCAGGGATCTTTGATGATACTATTAGCCTTCTTGAAGCAATGCACTGAGGATCAAAATCAGAACCAGAATCAGATTTAGCATCACTGACGTGAAATTTGTTGTTTTGTGGCATCAGTGCAGTGCAAATACATAAATTTACAATAAATTAAATAACTAAACAAATAGTGCAAATAAAGGAACGATCAGGGAGTGTTGATGGGTTCACGGACTATTCAGAAACCTGATTGCGAAGGGGAGGGAAGTGTTTCTGAATCACTGTATTTGGTTTTTATAGTTGAGTTTCAGGAGAGGAAAAACACAGCTGGTGTTTGATCTATTGTGCAGAAACTCTAGTAAATGTTAGAAGATCAGCTTTCATGGCACAAAAATGGACTGGAAGAGTGAACAACTACCTGAAGTAATGTCAGGGAGTGAAAGAATCACCAACAACTCCATGTGTTACAATACTAACCACTCTTCAAACATATTTAATGAGCCGTAAGGCACTTTGGAGCATCTGCAAAGGAATCTGGATACACTGAATAGAAATACAAGTCTTTCGAAGGGCTTTGTAGTCAATAATGTGTTGTAACAGATGTTACAGGGGGAATGTGTGCACAGCAAACAGCAAAAAGAATGATGACCAGTGTATGTTTTTATTGAAGCCCACTGAGGGATAAGTAGGTATCAGGCTCTGGTGAGAACTTTCTTGTTCTTCTTCTAAATGTTACCCTATAAGTGGTACAGTAGAACCATTTGACGTCTCACCTGTATCACAGCGAGATAATCCAACAGTGCTGCAGTGGGAGGCTGCATGTTGTGCACAGGTGCCAGGGCAGGGATTTGAAACTCTGATCACTTGCCTTGGAGGTGGAGTGGTCATACATTAGGCTGCAGAAATGTACTGATGGATTTCCTGGGATATGGAGATAGCAAAGGAAGAAGTAGCTTGGATATTAACAAGTCCAATGCCCAGGGGATTGAGTGCTGGCACATGACTAGACATTGACACACTGAACAGAAACAATACATACATTAAAGGTGCCATGCAGCTCATTATTGATTTTGAAAAAGCAATCAGGTTGGACACAGAAGCACAAGTAAGCTAACTGGCCCTTCCAGCCTCTATGCTATTCAACAGAATGTAGCTGCTCTTACCTCAACACCAATTTTGTGCCATGTCCCCATATCCCTTGACCTTACCAATAACAAAACATTCCGTCAATCTTGGTTGTGAATGGAAACCGCGTCAAAGCCTCCAATCCGTGTAGGGGTAGCGAATTACAAGATTCGCTGTCAGTCGAGGAAGGAAATTTCTCTTCATTTTGTTCCTATTTTGAGTCAATGAACCCCTAGTTCTGGATTCCTCAGCTAGGGGAAACATTGTCCCTGTATCTACCATTCTGAGCTTTCTAGGAATTTTAGAACATACTGTAGAACACAGAACAGTACAACACAGAAACAGAATCTTCAGCCCATGATGTGGTTCTAAACCAATTCAACTAGTAATTAAATGCCTAACCCCTTTTAGCTATAAAATGTCCACATTCCACCATTCTCTGTACATTCCTGGACCTATCTCATCTATAGTTTTATCTGTTTCACTGAAGTCAGCTCTCATTTTTGTAAATGTTGAAGTAAACAATCTTCCCAATGCGGGCTTTTCATTGCTGTCCCTTCGTAGCAAGCACACCTTTTTATTAAGATCCAGAAGTGGTTTCACTAAGGCCTCATTTGAGTCCTCTTTAATCCTGTAATCAAGCCTTCCAGCGAAAAAAAAAAGCAGTTGGTACCACTGCCCAGCTCTTGCCAAAATTCCTGCATTTATTAATTTGATGTCTTATTCCACTTTGCTAATGAAGATCCCTTTTGAAGTGGTATCCACTGCATCATCATGTAATATGTGCCAAGTCTGAATTTCCATTTGCAGAATAAACCCTACCTTACATTGTCTCGGGTTCTTTATGAAGTCCCCTGGGATTTTTTTCTCTGGTTTTTGGCAACAGTTTCTCCATGTTTGCTCCATCTACTGCCCCACAAACTTACACACTTCCACCTAATTTCCTCTTGCCCTCTGCTGCTCTAAGTGAACTTGGCCTGTTTTGGGCTGAGATACGATTATTTGGCTCAAGACTCAAGTCTTTTGTCATTCAGGGTGAGTGTGGTCCCCACTATTAAAGTGGGTGCAGATAAATGTAGAGATCTTCCTCCTTCCCCAACCCATGCAAAGGTTTTAAGATTGCTTAGGATCTGCATGGTTTTAGTTGGGTATGTTTAGTTGGTTTAGTTGGGTTTAGTTGGCTTTAGTTATGGGTAGGTTTGTTGGATCAGTTGCTGTTTTACAATCTGACACTTTAAGCAAGTCAAAGAATGTCAAAACAAGGAAAAAAAGGACTTGCATTGCTATAGCACCCATTCAACTATCTCAAGAAATACTGGAGCACTGGCCAGCCAGAAGCCATAATTACTTTTTGACCTGCATTGATAATTGTTACTGTGGGGAACATAGTAATAAATCTACACATGGTTGGCAATGTGACTTGCTTCAGGGTTAAACATCAAACCTTGGCACTCACTGCTTGTTTGACATAGCAACACCAGACATTTATGCAAACACCTGAAATGGCAGGGAAGGGCTTCACCTGCTATTCTGGCAACATCTGCTTGAACTTTTGTGGGCAAGCCTTTAAAGTGGAATTTGAAACTGCCTTAGGGATAAGAGTATGGACTACTGTGGGGGTAGCATTGCAGAGCTGCTAACTCACGGTCTGGAGATTTGGGTTCAATCCTGACCTCTGGGGCTGCCTGTGTGGACCCTGTACATTCTCCCCATGACCACGTGGTTTCTTCCCACACCCCAAAAATGTGCTGGTTGATAAGTTAATTAGCTGGAGGAAGCTGTTCCCATTTTATAGGTGATGGCAGGATGTACAGAAGCCTGATGTCTCAAATTACTAGGTTCCAGAACGGCTGCTTCCTTACAACCATCTATTTCTTGAACCAACCAGGACAACCCTAATCACTAGAGTTTAGCAACACTATGACCACAATGATCACTTCGTACTAAAATTGTGTTCTTTCCTGTAAAAATTGTGTGTAACTTATGTTATCTTATGAATTCTGCATATATGATACTATGTCTCTGTGGTGCAGCTGCAAGTTAGTTTTTCTTTTGTTTTGTAATTTATTTTTTATTGGATTTCATCATCAAACATTTCCATAAGATGTATTTCAGATACTGTACATATATATCATATAATCATATTTGTCACAAATCTTCACATAATATTTATCTGAGGCATACACTTATAGAAAGGAGAGGAAAGAAAGAACAATGGAAAGAGGAAAACTATGTACAGAGTAGCCATTGCACCTGTGCATACATACACTTCTGTATATGACAATAAACTCAACTTTGACTTTGGCAGATTCTTGGGGGGGGGGATTTGATGGAAATATTGGGGGGGGGGATTAAGAAGACTTATAGTAGGATTAGAGTAAATAGCTTGCTGATGGTTAGCACAAAATTGGTGAGATGAAAGGTCTTTTCCGTGCTTTATTATTCTTTGACAGCAGTAGTTAACCCTGGTGCATGGGTGACCAATAATTCCTACTGCATTCAGTTTGTACATATTTAGCACTGTTACGAGTTGGAGATTTTTAGTAACTAATTTATATGGATCTTTTTCCCCAACTACCCCTGCTTTCCTGAAGGCATGTCCTGTTGCTACAAAACAGCTAAACAACTACCAGTAGTTCTGCCTCACCAGGTCAGTCACTGCTCATGTCTGGGCCTCTCCGTTGAGCACTGCCTTGCAATTGTGTCCCAGTCCGAACAGAACCCAATTCTATTTTTTAAAATTTGCCCACTGGAGTGACGATGCCTGAAATCAGGAAGACTCTCATCTCCCTGCCCCCGCCCCTGTCCCCCATCCACTTCAAGTGCCCAGTGAGCATTTGGTGACCCCAGCTTAACACAGCCCAACAGCAAATGTGCGAGGGCATTTGATAATTTATTACTGTCAGATGTAACACTAATTTATTACTGTCAGATGTACTGCGGTACAGTGGAAAATTTTTGTTTTGCACACATTTCATCATATTGAGGTAGTGCAAGGAGGAAACAGTAACAGAATGCAGAATAAAGTGTTACAGTTACAGAGAAAATGCAGTGCAGGCAGACAATATGATGTATGACTATTACAAATTAGATTGTGTGGCCAAGGGTCTGTAGTCAAAGAAGGAACCATGCAGGATAGAAGCAGGCCCTTTGGGACAGCAAATCCACCCTCATCCAGGATGAAGGACACTGTTCCGTCACATTCCTGAAATGCGACTCGAAGATAGCAGAAAGGCTTTAAAAGGATGAATCACTCTGTAGGATATCCAACCTTCAAGTCCTCTTGTACTCTCAGTCGTTACACTCAGTGGCCACTTTATTAGGTACACCAGCTCATTAATGCAAATATATAATCAGCTAATCATGTGGCAGCAACTCAGTGCATAACAGCATGGTCAACAGGTTCAGTTATTGCACAGAACAAACAGCAGAATGGAGAAGAAATGGGAGCTAAGTGGTATTGACTGTGCTAGACGGGGTAGTTTGACTGCTAATCTCCTGGGATTTTCACACACAACAGTCTCTAGACTTTACAGAGGATGGGGTGAAATACAAAAAACATCCAGTGAGTGGCAGTTCTGTGGGTGAAAATGCCTTGTTAATGAGAGAGGTCAGAGAAGAATGGCCAGACTGGTTCGAGTTCACAGGAAGGTGATGGTAACTCAAATAACCACACATTACAACAGTGGTGTGCAGAAGAGCATCCCTGAATGCACAACACATGGAACCTTAAAGTGGATGGGCTACAGCAGTGGAAGACCATGAATTTACACAGTGGCCACTTTATTAGGTACCTATTAAACTGGTCACTGGATGTAGGTAACTGTGCAGTTTCCGGTCAATGGCAATCTCCACAAGCTGGTAATGAGAAATTTGCAACACTTCTGCTGTTGAATGCCAAGGCTGAGTGGTTAAACTTCCTTTAATTCATGTTGTTGTGGTCTAACACTTGTGCTAATTATTGGTGCATGTCCGAATTGTTGTTGAAATCTTACTACATGCTGCTATGAACTATTTCGTTAGCTGAGGGGGTGCATGATGAATTGAGCATTGTGTGATCATGAGTGAACTGCCTCACTTTTAACCCTACAAAGGTCGTTAATAACTGCTGAGGAGCTAGAATTTAGCCCGAGTATCTCCTACAATGATGTTCTGGGGCAGGGGTGACTGACCCTCAACAAACATTACCATTTTTCTTCATGTGACTCCAGTCTTTGGGGTGTTATCCCCCGGATGCCCAATGACAATTTTTATTAGGGCTCCTTGAATCTGTGATATGATGGAAGTTGTCACTGGCTCTACCAGGTGGCACCAACTCATCAATAACTTGCTTAGGGATGCTCAGTTTGAGTTTTGAACAAGAGCGGTTACTTTCACCTTACCCAAGGACCAAGCCTACAATGAGGTCTGGAACAAAGAGATCCTGGAGCTCTGACCAAGGATCAAAGATTGAAACTGTTCCACTTTCCGCAGATGCTGCTTGGCCTGCTGAGCTTTTTGAGCATTTTCTGTTTGTTTCAAAACCCCACATTGAGCATCAGTAAGAAAACCATTGATGAGAAATTGCTGCTTGACTGTACCATTGGTGACACTGTCCATCAGATTGTAGCTGATTGACAGTGATTATCTGTATGTGATTTCTCCAGCTTTTTATGTACCAGATACGTTGCAGATCATTGGGTAGATGCCATGTCACTGTACTGAGACAGACTGGGCTAGAGTCTCAGCTTGTCTTGGACTCCTTAGTACGACACTTGAGATGCTGCCCGCTGCTTCAGCCATTGATCCATCGATCGCTCTGTTCTTTTCCCTGAGATCATGTGGCGGGAATGTCAGGAAGGAAGGGCAGGTAGTGTAGAAAGAAAAAGACAGAAAGGAAGCTAATCAGGAGGGTGAGGCACTTTTGCCTTAGTCCGGGAGCAGAGGAAGAAAATTCTGGGAGAGGGAGAGACGGGCGTTGGGGGGCGGGGTTGTCAGAGAGCAAGAGACGGTCTGTGAGGGAGGGAAGAATGGGGGAGACGGATCACAACATGTTGAAGCAGACTGAAGGCATAACCCTTTATTTCTTAAGTTTAGTTCACCGGCTGTCAACTGCAGTACCTTGAGGTTCATTTATATTTAGTCACAGCCGTTCTCGAAATCTCTGGTCAGTCCCAGGGGTCACTGCTTCTGCAGAACATGAAAGATGCGCGGAGACCCGGCAACCGCCAGTGCGAGCGAGGTAAGATGAACAGGGGAAGACAAGGTTGGCACAGCACATAAACACTATCAGGACCATACCGACCGAACGGCCGGCTTATCTGCAGCAACATTGCCCTACGGCGTCAAAAGACGAACAGCTTTCAAACTGTGACAGAATTAAAGGAAGGGGGCTGGGGCGTGAAAGGCGAGAGTGCAGAAGTGATTAAATGATAAAAAGCGAAGGTGGTGCAAAATAGCCCTCGGGCTCCTGAAGCCCCTCTCGCGTTCTGTTAAACGCAGAGGTCGGACGCGGAAAAGAAAGCCTCCCAACGAAATCAGTGTGAATTTGCCGCACCCTGCATGATCATAGCAGGGCCAGTGAATGGTGCAGCTGGCTTCCACTGTATGAGCGCAGACTCCGCCTTGCTGTAAGTAGGTTGGCTCGCTTCCAACTCACTAGAATCTTACACAAAGGGGAACCTACTGCCATCTCGCCCTGTCCGCAGTTTCGCCTCGGCGTGTGACTGAGTGTCTCTCCTCTTGTCTGTCTCCCTCTTCTCCCTTTAAACACTCCGCCCTTGTTTATCTCCCCGCACCTCCGCTCTTCTCCATCCCGAAAGATGTCGACATGTTTTATGAATGAGCACTGGACTTGCCTTTGAGTCACCGCAGGAAGATCGAACAAGGAGAGCGAGAGAAGAATGCAAAGGAGCCACAGCCAGTGACCACCTGCCTACAACCAACCTGAGGATCTGCCTGCAGGTAAGTTAGAAGAAAGGGAACATGGCCTTCTGACTGAATCCGGGGTCTGAAACTGCTCACCTGTTCTCTGCACTTGCATTTTAGGTATAAAAATATATAACGAATCGCTGCTCGTATAACAAGAGTTGTCTAACGTGTAGGTGCATTGGTGATCTCCCGTGCAATTTGCAAACAGTCGAAGCGTCTTCCAAAAAATAACGCACTCAATGCAACCTCTGTGTAAGGGAGTGTGTCTAAAATGCTTGCTGTAGTCAAATGGCTGAGTTGGAGACCAGCTCTATATTGTATTTAAATAAAACATCGCCTTGGTAAGAAATGGGCATGTCCTTGCCACTTGATGTCCATAGTAAGACAGTTGTGGGAACCCTGCTTGTAGCGAAACTCTGCGTCCGTCCTTTCTCTGGAAAGTGAGAAATTTTATTGTGAAACGCCTGGATCTTGATATTTAGGGTTGTTCCCTAACCTCGGCGTCCTAACTTTCACCACCCTCTGGCGAAGTGTGGTACCTGTGTTTTGGGATGTTTTGGGGTCATGATTCAACAAGTAGGAGTGGATGAACGCCCTGGTTCCCTTCAATTTCTCTTCCACTGGCCTCGTTCAGTCATCGGGCATGGTGGGATTGTAGTCTGGGTCCATACGGCAGATCAGGAGGTCCAGCCCTAACACGGCTGCTGGTGAATTTAAATTCAGCTAGCTAATTTGTAAAATATTTGGCAAACAAAGCTGGTATCGGCAACAGACGACCTCGATTGTGGCACGAACCCCCCTTCCTCCTCACTAAGCTTTAAAGAAGGAAATTTAGAATGTGCATTCATGCTAGAAATGTAGTTGACCCAAGCTACAACAATGTGGTTGATTCTTAACAGACCTTTGAAATGGCCTAAAGGAACTTATTTGGGTCAAGGGTGTTTGCAAGCGGAGAGCAAACACTCCACACAAAAAGAAACATTAACAATCAAATTGAAATGATCTACCCATTTTCATAATGGAGTGAAGTATGTTTTCAACATTGTCGACTTTCAACATTTCTTTCAGCTCTGTGATCTCTAGGTTTCTCCCAATTCTGAACTTCTGTGCATCCCCACTTTCCTGCCTAGCTTACTGGCCACTATGCTGTCAGATGCCAGGGCTGTAACCCCCCCTGACTATCTTTCATTCTCAAAATGTACCTTAAAACTTTCCTCTTTATTGAGGCTGTTTGTTGTCGGCTATAGTTTCTCCCTCACAGAGGCTGGTGTCAAATCTCGTCTGATAACCACTCCTGTGGGGTCCTTGTCTTGCCCTGCTAGTGTAATATAAATGACTGTGTGCTGTGTAGCTCAGGGTTATTTTGATAATAGGCACATCTCATCACTTTCAGAATCCTGGGGTCGGAACGATCAAGCATCACACTGGTGCTGATCCTAATTGCCATGGTTTTTTCCGAAGTATATGCTTTAAATATGTTTGAGATGAATGTTTGAAAGATAGAGGAATTGAGAGTTGTGAGGAGCTGGCACAGAAGAGGAGTTGAGGGCTGTGTGGATCAACTGTGATTGTATTGAATGATGAGGATGAGAGACCTGCTCGTGCTCCTGTTTTCTTGTGTGCTTGCCTATGGTCATTCTGCAAGGACAGACTGTGATATTGCTGCATACCTGACAAATACTGAAGCTCAGTTATTGAGTGAGGTTTGCCAGCCCGGCCAAGATTTACTACCGTCCCCTGTTTCCCTTGAAATTGATGGTTTGCTAGGATCTAATGAAGGATACTGAACCACATTGATTAGCCTGGAGGTCAGCCAGGATGGTTAAGGATAGCAAATGACTCTCCCTGAAGCACATTGTCGAACCAAGTTTATTTTAATGGTGCCGAGGGAACCTCATGATCACCGGAGCTAGTGATGTGCCTTTAGTCTCCTTTTTATTCGCAGTCTGCATTTAAGTTACCCAGCTGTTGTAGTGGGATTTTATGAGATTAATTCTCTGACTTCCTGTGCTGTAAATGCACCTTTTCAACGTGACTTGAGGAAGACTGTCCTGTGCAGCACGTCTAGAAATAAATTGAAATGCAGGGAACACTGCCCAGGCAAATGGATAGAGTGCACAGGTGGAGGTGATTTGACTGCAAGTTTGATTAGCTTAATAGAAAAACCACAAAATACTACTGAAGTAAAAACAGAAAATACTGGAAGTACTCAGCAAATCTGGTAGTGACTGTGAAGGAATACAGATTTAGTGCGTCATTGACTTGAAACAGTAACTCTGTCAGCTGACTTATTCAGATTAATTTATTTATCATGTGTACATCGAAACATACAGTGAAATGCATTGTTTGTGTTCACAACCAACAAAACCTAACTATCTCTCTCTCTCTCTCTCTCCCTCTCTCTCTCTCTATATATATATATATATATTGCACGCTCTCTCTCACACACTCTCTCCCTTGCGCTCTCTTTCTCACTCTCTCTCAACCCAGGACAGGCCATCTCCAGGCCTCCAGCCTCCAGTGGACTCATGGGCTCACAGGTTTTAGGCCTTCAACTTCCTCATTGGACTCACAGACCCAGGGCTATACCCATTGGGCCCTGACTTTTGATTGACCTTTGAACTTTGATATCGACCCCAGGACTCACTGACGATGATGAGTGAGGACCCCAAAATCCAGGCATTGAACTCTGGACTTGCTGACGATTGGGCTCCAAACAGTAGGCCTTGAACTCCGATCTTGGAGACGCATGTATCTAGGCGAACACCATTCCTCAGAACACACACAAAATGCTGGAGGAACTCAGCAGGCCAGGCAGCATCTGTGGAAAAGAGTACAGTCGACCATTCCTCATGCCTTCAGCGCACACAGTACTCTGATTCAGGAACCCACTGACAGCCCGCTGACCTGGGGAGGCAACTAGCCTCTGTCCTCAATGGTCTGCCAGCCTATCATTCGAGCACGGATGTCCTTTGTCACATGTCCATGTCATTGGCTTTTGAATACAGAGTGGAGGTTTAGATCCTGTCCTGGCCTCAAATTCCCCCAAATACCTGTCCCTAAACCCTAATCTGACCCCCATCTCCTCTCTGTATCCCCAAATACCATCCGTATGATCCTAGAAAAACACCTAAGCTTGAGCCATGACCTTGACGGACACCACAACTCAACGGCATCTTGCTCCTCTGTTCCCAGGACCAAAAGCATCTTCCCCCTCTCTATTCTTGTAGGAAGTTTCTCCACAATGTGCACTGCAATAAATCTGTACATTTCCTTACCTGTAGCTCTCTACTTAAATTCTGAAAAACTCTTTCAATATTGTCTCAGTGAAATATTAGCCCTTGACTATCATCTGTAGCTTATTTGGGAAAAGCAATTGTTTCAGGTAGGAGGAATATGTATTCAATTATCCAGTCCTGAAATTCAAAGACATATTAAAGCAAAATCAATGCTGACACAGCAGTGCTGCACCATCAGATTTGCTGCCTTTTAGCTTTGTTCTGGTTTGTTAAGATTTAATAGATGTCTTTGTTCTATCTCAACCATGCAGAAGAGTTATCCCTAACAATCCTCACCAATAATTACTCCTCACTATGATTAACTTGCTGCCTTTGGCAGCCTTTTGACTGTTGATTTCCAGCATTACTATGATGAATAACCTTCATTGGCTGCAAAGCAATCTCTGGATACCCTGAGGTTGGGAGAAGAGTTGTATACATGCAAGTCTTGTTTTTGCCCTTCTATTTTCATCTGGTAGAGTGGAGTCATGCTCCCTGTAGACCAGGTTGTGAACGGCAACACTGTCAGAGGGTGCATGGTGATTTTAACCTTGATTTTGTTCATGGGCTCCATACACATGTGCTGAGGTTTCTGACAACATAGATCCCCTCTAAACCAATGGACAACTTGGATCTCTTCCCACATCTTGAGACTCCTCAATGACTAAATCCACCGTCTCCTTTAGGTGACAGTACAACCACAAGCTGATTGAGAAAAAGAGCGTTTGGAAACCATAACATTGCACCTGTAGTCTAACAGGTGGTGACAAATCTCATTGTTTCAGAGATGTGGACAACCTATAGCTGGTCACCTGAGACGACCAGAAAGATGCCACTAATGCCACCTGTGTAAAACCCTCTGAATCCATTGAGAGCTTAAGTGATCCAGTGTCATGTCCTCCCCAGTCCAATCCCGCTAGCTTTGAGGATCTGAACCTGCTCGACAGATGGCAGAGGTTAGGCTGTAGGCTTGACAGCAGACACACGAAGTGAGCACCCTGAGTCTGAGCTTTGTTAGAGAACAACCTTTCTGAGATGGTGGAGAAAGTTACCTGGGGAGCATTCTCGGTCTTCACAGGGAAAATGCAGCATTTTTGCCCACCCATTGGAACCTCTGTGAAGAATATCTGGGATGCTTGGCATTACGACGTCCAAATAGCCCACTGTCCTGTCCCAGCAAGCACCGCTTGCCCAGCTGAAGGGGGAATGGTGGATCCCATGCAGTACTTCTCAGCCAGTTCAGAGCCTGAGAAAAAGCAGAAGCAAGTCACCTGCACACCTTGGGATTCTGAAGAGGATGAAGGCACTGTAGATATATGGTGGCCAGCTTGCACTGAGTAAGATCCCACAGTCAGCAAGAGGCAATTGATTGGTGAAGTGTTTGAGGGATAGATGTTCACCCAGATGAATTCCTTTTTGTTGTCCTTTGAAACAGTGACGTCTACCTGGGAGAGCAGACAAGACCTTGGTTTAATGTTTTTGCTGAGAAGTAGTTCTTTTGATGCAGCTCCTTCACTACTGAGCATGAGCTGGGCTTGGGATGGTGGTTGATCTTGTCACTTTAGTTCAGTCAAGTATGGCATCATTTAAGCATTGGTTCCAGCATGAATCTACAGCATCCTCTTCTTCTTTCCGTCCTCTTCTACAGTGGAATAATTACACTTTATTCCACTTTAAGAAGATAATCTACATCTAAACAGAGTACCATTTTTCACAAATATTCCAGGAGCTCTATCAGTTAAAAATTGATGTACTCAGAGCTGGACATCATAGACAGTTAACCTTCCTTTAGTGATTCAGTTTCACTTCTGTTTACTGCATAACTTGTCTTTTGAAAATAACTTCTCTAATTTTACACTTAAAAAATTTATACTGTGCAAATATAGCCTTGTTTGTTGGCTAGCCTCCCAAAGCTGGATTGGTAGATTTAGTTGCTCGTGGCTAGTTCAGGAACTAGGTCTGTCCTAGAGTATGTAGTGACAACTTTAATCAGTCTGCTTGTTGCTGAGGGATAATTACTATACAGTATTTAATGTACTATTGTAAAGCTATTTTACAAAAGGCAACTTAAATCTTTTTAAGCCTCTGTTGCATGAAATGGACAATGGAGCAAAACATGCAAATTCACCTCGTGCCTTCTGTTATTGGTCAACAGCTCGATTATTGTTTCTTCATCATATTCCAGGTTTCAGGAGCAGTCAAATCTCTGTCTTTTTATATCACAAGCTGAAATGTGATCATAACCAGAAAATCAGCATCAGTAAGCGAGAAATATTGGCCAGGTGATGGAAGAACAAGCATACTCTTTCAAAACAAGGAAGGAAAATCTCCTCGGGCGTTCGGTCATGTGCTCCACCTCATGCATGTGTGTGTCTGCACACAGCTCTTCTCCCTGTCCCAAAACCCCCACACCTCACCTGCCTGCCATTTTTTGTGTCTGTCCTTGCACAATCCTTCCCCATCTGTCTTAATTGGGAGTACAGGAATTGGTGTATGTCCACCTACACTTCTGTCCTTGTCCCTACATTTAAGTAGTCAGTTTCTTATTTGTGTTCCCCTTGCCTCCCCCTTCCTCAATCTTTAAAAAAATTCAATCTGACTGTCACCTGGCTCCCAGTGCTCTTGACCTTGGTGGAGTGAGAGGGGTGGGAGTGCAGCGAGTGCCCATAATTTCTGCAACACTATGAAGAAGCAGTGCTTACTGATTTTGCTCTCACGCAGCATTGCTATAGTGTCGTAATCATGCTGTCTGGTTCTGGAAGTAAAGGCAATGAAACAGTATGGGACAGAACAGCAGTGTAATGGCTACAGTACCAGCAACAGGGGTTCAATTCCCGCCACTGCCTGTAAGGACTTGTATGTTCTCCCAGTGACCGTGTGGGTTTCCTCCCACAGTCCAAAGATGTACTGGTTTGTAGGTTAATTGGTCATTGCAAATTGTCCTGTGATTAGGCTAGCGTTAAATTGGGGGATTGCTGGGCAGTGCGGCTTAAAGAGCCCGAAAGCCCTTTATCTCAGTAAATAAATAAATATTGCTTGGAGATGATTGTTGGCAATGATACATCAGTGTTCACTGCAGCATATGGCATTCCATAGTCTGTTGTTTTAATAGACATTAGCCTGTTGATTTAACAGTGTTAATGCCATGCAAATGTGTTAATTGATTACCAATTACCAACAAAATTTTCGAAAAGGCGGCAAAAATACTTGGTACTTAAGCAAAATATGGCAGGGGTTGGAAATGCTGAATGACAGAGGACGTGCTGAAGTGATTTGCAAAGCCATTGTGAAGGAGTGAGATGCTGTTCTGCCTGCAAGTGTGATATTGAGCTTTCGTCATCTGTCACTCGAATTCTCCACTCTATCTCTGCCCACTGTTTCAAAGAAACTGAATGTAAGCTGAGAGAACAAATTAAATCTAGTTGTATTTTACACTTGGCAATTGCAGATTCTACTTCCCAGATTCTATTCTATATCTAAATTCTACTTCCATCTGCATGTTTTTTCTATTAATTGTCCCATTGCCATCTTATTTCACCTGCACTATCATCCCTTGTATCATTTAACCTTTCCTGGTTGACATGCAAACATGCTCACCCCCTTGAGTGTGCTCCACCAAGCAGTAAAATGATGGCCAATCTAATTGCAACCTCACCCGTACATTCTTGACGATGTACTCAGTGGATGTGCCCATGATAGAGCAGGCTAAGTCCATAGCGCTCTGTGCCCTCTTGTAACCCTGTGTATTGGTGACTCTAGACCAGGTAGTGATGCAGCCAGTCAGAATGCTCTCACCATACGTCTGTAGAAACTTGTAAAACTAGTAGTAAGGTGTTGCAAGAGGATTATCAAGAACAATCTACCTCTGATGTCCGGTGCCCCATGTGAATACACCAGCAAGAAGTGCATCCATCTGCAGTTTCTAACAGACAATGTTAGGGAGTTGGAGCTGGAACTGGATGAAGTCTGGGTTATTCGGGAGGCTGAGGTGTTGATAGCACCTCTGCTTCTCGAATGAGCCTGGGTTCATCCTGTTCATCTAGGACATACGGGGAGGTGGTTACACCCAAAGTGTAGGACACAGATAAATAGAAGACTGTCAGGAGGGGGAAAGGGGACAGGCAGCCAGACCAGAGCACCCTTGTGGCCATACCCCTCAGCAACAGGCATACTGCTTTGTATACTATTGGCGTGGGGAGGATGATCTAGCAGAGGAAACCCCAATGGACAGGTTCTCTGGCATTGAATCTGGCTCTGTGGCTCAGAAGGGAAGTGTGGAAAAGAGGCAAGCTGCAGTAATAGGTGATTACTTGATTAGGGGACAGAAAGGAGGTTCTTTGGACAAGAATGAGATTCCTGGATGGCGTGTTGTCTTCTGGGTGACAGGGTCATGGACATCTCGGATGAAGTCCACAGCATTTTTAAGTGGGTGGGTGTGCAGCTGGAGGCCGTGGTCCACATTGGTACCAACGGCATGGCAAAGTGAGTTCAGGGTGCTAGGTGCTAAGTTAAAGGACAGGACCTCCAAGGTTGCTAAATGTGCCATGTGCGAGTAAGGCCAGAAATAGGAAGTTTAACACATGGCTAAAGAGATGGCATGGGAGGAATGGCTTCAGATTTTTGCATCATTGCGTTTTCTTCCAGGGATGGTGGGACCTGTACAGAAGAGATGTTTTGCACCTGAACCGAAGGGGGACTACTATCCTAGTGGGAAGGTTTTCCAGTGTGGCCCGGTGGGGTGGGGTGGGGTGGGGGGTTTAAACTAGAGTTGCAGGGGGATGGGAATCAGAGCAACAGAACAAATAGTGAAGTGGTTTGAGAAAAAATGTTGTTAAGCCTACATACAAATTCAGGAATCAAAAGGTTGGCATGGTGGGACTAACATTCTGAGCTGTGTATATTTCAAAGCAAGGAGTGTTGCAGGAAGGGTGGATGAGTTGAGGGCATGGATCAGCACGTGGAATTATGACATTGTAGGCATTAGAGAGACTTGGTTGCAGGAGGGTCGGGACTGGCAGCTCAATGTTCTGGAGTTCTATTGTTTTAGGCATGATAGAATGGGAAGGATTAAAGGGGGAGGGATGGCATTACGAGTCAGGAAAAATGTCACTGCAGTGCTCAGGCAGGACGGATTGGAGAGCTTGTATAGTGAAGCTTTATGGGTAGAACTGAAGAATAAGAAAGGTATGACCACATTATTGGGATTATATTATAGACCACCTAACAGTTCACAGAATTTGTAGAGAGGTCACATGCTGTTGCAAGAAACATAATGTTTTGATAGTAGGTGATTTTAACTTTTCACATGTTGAGTGGGGCTCCCATCCTGTAAAAGGACTAGATGGGATAGAGTTTGTTAAATGTGTTCAGGGAAGTTTCCTTCATCAGTACGTGGAAGCCCCAATGAGAGAGCGTGCAATACTGGATCTGCTAATGGCGAATGAGACAGGGCAGGTGACAAAACTTTGTGTAGGGGAACACATTGCATCTAGTGACCATGATCCATTAGTTGCAAAGTAAATATACAAAAAGATTGGTCTGCTCCATGGGTTGAGATTCTAAGTTGGAAACAGGCCAAGAAAATAGGTTACAAACTGAATAAGTAATTTGCGTCATCTTCACTGAGGAAGACACTAGCAGTATGCTGGAAGTTCGGGGGTGTCAGGGAGCAGGAGTGGGTGCAGTTGCTATTACTAAGGAGAAGGTGCTTGGGAAACTGAAAGGTCTGAAGGTAGAGAAGTAACCTGGACCAGAGAGTCCTAAAAGAGGTAGCATTGGCTGATTGGCAGGAGGCAACGGGTGGGAATGAAGGGAGCCTTTTCTGGCCGGCAGCCAGTGACGGGTGGTGTTCCACAGGGACCTGTGTTGGGACTGCTTCTTCTTACATTGTATGTCAATGATTTGGATGATGGAACTGTGGCTTTTTGGCCAAGTTTGCAGATGATACAAAGATGGGTGGAGGAGCAGGTAGTGTTGAGGAAACAGGGAGCTTGCTGTAGAACTGGACAGATTTGGAGAACGGTCAGAGAAGTGGGAATGGAATTCAGAGTTGGGAGTGTATGGTCATGTAGTTTGGTAGAAGGAATAAAAGCATAAACTATTCTAAAAAGAGAGAAATTTCAAAAATTCAAGGTGGAGCGGGACTTGGGAGTCCTCATGCAAAATTCCCTAAAGGTTAATTTGTAGGTTGAGTCAGTAGTGAGGAAGGCTAATGCAATGTTAGCATTCATTTTGAGAGGTCTAGAATGTAAAAGCAAGGATGAAGTGCTGAGGCTTTATAAGACATTGGTCAGACCACATTTGGAGTATTGTGAGCAGCTTTGGGCCCCTTATCTAAGATTAGATTTGATTATGAGGACACGCAGTCCTCTTTTATTGTCATTTAGTAATGCATGCATTAAGAAATGATACAATGTTCCTCCGGTGTGATATCACAGAAACACAAGACAGACCAAGACTGAAAAACTGACAAAAACCACATAATTATAACATATAGTTACAACAGTGCAAGCAATACTGTAATTTGATGAAGAACAGACCACGGGCACAGTAAAAAAAGTTCAAAGTCTCTCAAAAATCCCATCATCTCACACAGACGGGAGAAGGAAGAAAACTCTCTTCCTACCATAAGCTTCCAGCGCTGCAAACTTGCCGATACAGCATCCTGGAAGCACCCGACCACAGTCCGACTCTGAGTCGTCCGAAAACTTCGAGCCTCCGACCAGCCCTCCGACACCGAGCACTGAGCACCATCTCTGCCGAGCACTTCGACCCCAGCCACGGCCGCCAGCAACAGGCAAAGCCGAGGATTCGGGGCCTTCCCTCCGGAGATTCTCATTTGCACAGTAGCAGCGGCAGCGAACCGGGCATTTCAGAAGTTTCTCCAGATGTTCCTCCATGCTGAGATTGGAGAAGGTTCAGAGGAGGTTCACGAGAATAACTTCAGAAATGAAAGGCTCATCGTATGAGTAGCGATTGATGGCTCTGGGCCTTTACTCGCTGGAATTTAGAAGAATTGGTGGCTGGGGGGGTAATCTTATTGAAGCCTGTCAAATGTTGAAAGGCATTGATTGAGTGCATGTGGAGAGTTTGTTTCCTATGGTGGGAAGTCTAGGACCAGAAGACACAGCCTCAGAATAGAGGGACATCTATTTAGAACAAAGATAAGGAGGAATTTCTTTGGCCAGAGTTGGGTGAATCTGTGGAATTCGTTGTCACAGGCAGCTGTGGAGGCCAAGTCTGTATGTATAGGCAGAGACTGATAGGTTCCTGATTAGTCAGGGCATGAAAAGTTACAGGGAGAAGGCAGCAGAATGGGATGTGAGGGAAATGGATCAGCCATGATGAGATGGTGGATCACTCTCAATGGGCTGAATAGCCTAATTCTGCTTCTATGTTTAAATATAAAAGGAATATTGTAAATGGTACTCTAGATCAGCGGTCCCCAACCACCGGGCCGCAAAGCATGTGCTACCGGGCCACGAGGAAATGATATGAGTCAGCTGCACCTTTTCCTCATTCCCTGTCACGCACTGTTGAACTTGATGATAGGGTTGCCAACTGTCCTGTATTTGCCGGGACATCCCGTATATTGGGCTAAATTGGTTTGTACCATATGGGACCACCCTTGTCCCGTATTTCCCCCGCTAAAGTAGAGTGTTCCTATGAAACCTTGCGTGCCAAAATGGCATAAAATGAAGAAGCAATTACCATTAACTTACATGGGAAAAATTTTTGACCGTTCCCAGACTTAAAAAATAACCTACCAAATCATACCAAATAACACATAAAACCTAAAATAACACTAACATATAGTAAAAGCAGGAATGATGTGATAAATACACAGCCTATATAAAGTAGAAATAATGTATGTACAGTATAGTCGGAAAGATTAAGCCAAAACCGATTTGTGGAAAAAAATTGGCACGTCACGCATGCGCACACAGGTGCCTGCGCAAGGCTTCATGGTCATGGTAGTCTTCCTCAGGGTAAACACAAGTGTCCCGGGATTTGACTGCTACCTTATTTGGGAGTGAGAAAGTTGGCAACCCTAACTGTAAAAGTTATGTTGAGGTGAGTTTAACCCCACTTGAACACCACCTCCCCCACCGCCAGGTCGGCCAGTCCGCAAGAATATTGTCAATGTTAAACAGGACCGCAGTGCAAAAAAGGTTGGGGACCCCTGCTCTAGATGTAGTGTTGCCAGTGTCTTTCATAACTTGAAGCAAAACATTCCTACCTTTGTATTCAATTGCCCAAACTGGACATCCCCTTGGTGTTCTTCTTCCCTGTCTACCCTTTATGCATCTTAAAATCTTCTGAAATGTCATCAGCCTAGAATATTAACTCCGTTTCTCATTCCAGAGTTACTACCAGGCCTGCTGAGTATTTCTTACATTTTCTGATTCCCACGTTCTCTGAGGTAAATTAATTTTGGGGGTGAATGGTGCTCTATTGGAGTGGTGTTCTTTACTGAATAATTATGACATAGATGGATACAATTCAGCCACTGGATTCATGCTGGCTCCCCACACTGTAATCCCAAGTGTCCTATTCTCCATCCTTATTGCTGTGTAGGCGTAACATCTTTGTAGTGTTTGTCTTTTCTCGTGTGACTGGTCGTCACAGTCTTTATGAGAAAATCAAATTGCATAATACTACACTAGGTGCAGGTAGGCCATCAGAAGGGCCAGGTATCAGAAGGAGGCAGTGAATAGAAAACACACCGTTCTACAGGTAAGTTTGTTTATTAAAAAAAGCAATATATATAAAATATAAACATGAGTAAGAACAATTTGAAATTCCAGAGGGGTCACATGGGGTCTTGGCATGGAGTAGACATGTGTCCCGGGAGCTGCGCCTACCTTCACCTTTTGCCTCACCCAAATAGCAGTTAATTCTTATTTTTTAAGTGACTGAAGTGAGCTGTAACGAGCTGAACGAAATGACGAAGCCAGGTAAAGGGAAGAAAATAAGAAAAGGGCGCAGGAGAAGAAGATTCTGGTGAGGGTTCCGCGAAGTTAGGGGGCTCAGGAGAAGCTAAAGTTAATGCTGCTAGTGCCCCGGGCCCAACTACCATTCAAGAAGTCCTTGTGGCGGTAAACAAACTGTACAGTTTGGTAGATGGGAGACGTGCAGAGCATAATAAGTCAATCATGAACCTAACAGCGGATCTAACCGAAGTCAGTAAGCGTGTTTCTTTAATGGAGGATGCCGCCGAATCGTATGAGAGGCGAATCGAAGAGTTGGAGAGGCGGCTTGAAAGCTAATATCCCAAAACATGCAGCTACAGGCTAAGGTGGATGACCTTGAAGCTCGGTCTCGCCATCAAAACATTCGCATTATCGGGGTTCAGGAGAAAGCTGAAAACAATGAGCCGATGGAATTTACAGCCACGTTGCTTCCAAAGTTGCTGGGGGAAGAACATTTCCACCAGCCAATTGAGGTGGACTGTGCCCACCGGAGCCTAGCACCTGCTAAAAATGGCAGGCCAAGAGCTATTACTGCGAGGCTACACCACCACCAGGTTAAAGAGCTGGTGCTACGGTTGTCCAGATAGAGAGAGCTCCGCTGCTATATGACGGACGTCCGGTGTTCATTTACCCGGATTTAACCTCGGCTACCATGAGGAAACGTCAAGATTTTCAGCACATTAAGGAGAAACGCAAAGCCAGGAAAATTAGGTGTGGATTCCGGTATCCGGCGAGGTTTGTGGTTACAGTTAACAACACCACCAGTGCATTCAGCACTGCAGCCGTAGCGGAGGAGTTCCTGAGCCGAGAAGTTAAAGATTGGCATTCTGATGCCGTATCAACCTAAAAACAGATTAACACTGGGTTACTGGATTCGTCGTTGATAGATAGCGGCTTCATATGGAGTCTGTTTGTTATGTTCAGTGCATGAGGAACTGAAAAATAAGTTCACACTAAGATGTGGGTGAGGACTGATTGTTATTGTTTATTTTTATATTTCATGGTGTATTTGTGAAGAGGTGTTTCTCCCATGTTTAGTGAGTAATGGGTAGTTATCTCACTCTTCCAGGCCATGTGTTGGCTCTTGGATATAGCTTTGACTCTAGGTTAGGGGTATGGAAGTACTACTCCTGGTGTGTTTTTATTATTGGGAGGGTTTTTTGTGTGTCTTAAGGAGTTGTTACAGCACATCTGTTTGTTTAAGTTACAGTTTGTGTTATGCCACGACCATACAGTATATTTTTTTTTGGTTAAGCAGCAGATATGACATCTAATTCACATATGCACAGCATTGGTGAGACTAAACTTGTCAGCTGGAATGTACGGGGGATGAATAGTCCACTGAGAAGAGGGAAGGTGTGTGCATCTCTTCGTACACTCAAAGCTGATATTGTTTTCTCCAAGAAACACGCGTTAAGAAAACAGCAGCGAAAGTGCTTTGTCCCTCCTGGGCATCTCAGGTCTACCAGTCGAATTTTAGTACTAAAACTAGAGGTGTCGCGATCCTAGTAAAAAAAAGCCATACCGTTTATTCACACACAAACTATCACTGACCAGAGGGGCAGATATGCAATAGGAAGTGGAATTTTAAATTCTATATCATTGACACTAGTGAGTGTGTACGGGCCCAACTTTGATGATCCAATTCTCTTTCAGAACCTCTTTAAGGCCATGCCTAATCTGTCTGACTCTAACATAATCGTAGGTGGAGACTTTAATTGCATCTTACACTCCCTCCTAGATAGACAACGTCCCCAAGTTTGTTCACTTAAAAATAGTGTAACACTTAATAATCTCATGCAATCGTATAACATAGTGGATATTTGGAGCTTTGTTAATCCCACGAAGAAGGATTTTTCATATTTCTCTGCAGTACATAAATCCTACTCTAGGATTGATTATTTTCTGTTAGATTTGAAATTGGTCTCATCAGTAGTTGGTTGCACTTACCATAATATACTTATATCGGATTGTACTCCTGTCTCCCTTATACTCAAATTGAACCACAAAAGAGGTGAATATAGTTGGCGTTTAAATAATGCTTTGCTAAAGGATAAAGATTTTTCCTCTTCTCTTTCAGATAAGATAGATCTATACTTAAGCACCAATGATATGGGCGGTGTTGATGATTCCACTCTTTGGGAGGCCATGAAGGCGGTTATTAGAGGTTGCATAATAGCATATGAGACAGCGGAAAAAAGAAGATTCAAGAAAAGGTTAACTGAAATAGATGATCAGTTGGCAAATCTGGAAGCTTCTTACAAAATAAACCAGAAAGCAGAAATACTTAATAAGATTACTGCCTTACGGTATGAGTACAATTCTATAAGGTCCAAGAGCGTTTCAAAACTACTGACACAAGTCAGACAGAGGTATTTTGAACTTGGTGAAAAGCCCCATAAGTTATTAGCCTGTCAGTTAAGACAGATGCAGGCCTCCAGGGCCATACATCGTATAAAGGTGAAAGATGGCTTTTTATTGACAGACCCAGAAAAAATTAATAAGTGTTTTGCGGAGTTCTATGCTAATATTTACCAATCACAAGGCGGTCTGGACGTTGAAGCTATGGAAGCATTTTTTGATCATCTGAAATCTGCGCACGCTATCAACAGATTCAGTAAATACACTTGATGCTGATATAAGCCTAGATGAGATCAAGAAGGTCAACTCTTCCCTCCCCAGTAATAAGGCAGCAGGTCCGGATGGTTTTAGCATGGAATTCTTCAAAGTATTTGGTCCAAAATTGTCACCTCTGCTCTCACAAATGTTGAATCACTCTAGGATAGCTTCCAGATTGCCACCCACTTTATGTAAAGCTAATGCTTCTCTGATTCCAAAACCAGGCCGTGATCCCGAGGTGGTTTCATCATATCGCCCCATTTCACTGGTGCCCATTGAAACCAAAATTCTTGGGAAAGTCCTGGCCAATAGGTTAAAAGAATGCATTTATTCTATTATTCATCCAGATCAAACTGGCTTTATGCCAGGTAGACATATGTATTTTAATTTGCATTGTCTTTTCAATATCTTATATACAAAACAAGCTGAAGAGGCTGTAGTCATTTCATTAGATGTGCAGCGTGTGTTTGACCAAGTGGAATGGCCATATATGATGTTTGCACTTAAGGAATTTGGATTTGGACCATCTTTCATTAAATGGATTGAGATAATTTATTCACACCCATCTGCTTCTATTATCACTAATCAGAATATTTCCTCCCCTTTTGCAATTCATTGTGAGACTCGTCAAGGCTGCCTCTTTCTCCGTTTTCATTTGCAGTTGTCATTGTGCCACTGGCTGTTAGCATCAGACAAGACTCTTTGATATCTCCCATTGACATGCATGGACATAAACATCACCCTTCGTTATACGCTGACGATGTCCTTTTATATATCTCCAGCCCACAAACATCAATACCTGCCCTTCTAACTCTAATTAATAATTTTGGTAGTTTCTCATGTTTCTCGATTAATTGGGATAAGAGTGAACTAATGCCAGTCACTGCAGTGGTTAATACAGCGTATTTACGGTCCATTCCCTTTAAAATAACTTATGATAATTTTTCCTATCTTGGTGTGACTATTACAAAAAACCCAGATGCCCTTTTGCAAGTGAATTGATGAAACAAAGTTCAGCAGGTTAAATGCAATATTGACTTTTGGAAAACCCTTCCAATTTCTTTGGTGGGGAGGATTAACACAATCAAGATGATTGTACTGCCACGATTTCTTCATCTTTCAGTCAATTCCATGTTTTATTCTGTCATATTTTAAGCAATTGGATTCAATTATTATACCCTTCATTTGGAATTATAAAGCCATTAGAATTACTAAAAAACACTTGTCAAACCCCAAGGAAGCAGGTGGTTTTGCCCTACCGAACATTAAAATGTATTACTGGGCTGCCCACCTATCCATTCTTGCATGGCAGAAAAAAGGACCACCCGCTACCTCAGACTCGTGCCCGGCATGGTTACTTATAGAGCGAGTGCTTTGTAAGAAGACTTCCTTACCAGTTCTCCTTAATAGCCCCACTGCAGTTAATAAGTCACATTTTAGTAACAGCTTCGTAGTTGGCAGCACTATAAGAATTTGGAAGCAGATTCAACTACACATAAAGGCCCCAAAAACTTATATTGATACTCCAATTTGTGACAATCACTCCTTTTTACCTGGCCTGAATGATACTGTTTTTTTCTACCTGGAAGCAGAGAGGCATCTGTAGTGTAGGTGACCTATATATTAATGGAAACTTTGCCTCATTTGCGCAGTTACAAGCAGTTTACAATATCCCTGCATCTAGTTTTTTCAGATATTTACAAATTCGAGATTATGTCAGGAAATATATACGTAACTTCGAAGTTTTAGGTATCCTATTTTTATCAGATCCTACATAATGGAGCTCGGATGAATACTGCAGGTTTTAAACAGGCATGGGTGGATGAATTGGGTATAGAACTGACAGAGGAGGTCTGGGATGAGTGTTTGAAGAGTATGCATGATTGTTCGGTCAACGTCAGACACAGACTTATACAGTTTAAAACAATACATAGACTCCATTATTCCAAAGGAAAGTTGCACATTTTCTGCCCTGATGTTTCACCAGTTTGTAATAGATGTAAATCTGTGAACAGTAACTTGTCACATTCATTCTGGTCATGTTGTAAGCTTTATGCATACTGGAAAAGTATTTTTCACTGTTTCTCTGAGGATTTTGGGAAGCGGTGGGAACCAGACCTGCTCATAGTCATCCTTGGAGCAACAAGCTCCCTAACTTCAGCCAGTATGTATGAAAAAATGACTGTATTATTTGGAATGGTTATTGCTAAGAAGTTAATCCTGCAAATGTGGAAAATGGACTCTGTGCCTACGTACGATCTGTGGCTGAGAGAATTGGCAAATACTTTACATTTGGAGGGACTGAGACTGTGTAATGAGGACAGAGGGGACATCTGTGAAAGGATATGGGGCCCTATATTGGACTTCCTCACAGGGTGAGGACTGGGATTTTTTGGAGCGGTGCACCTCTGCTGTGTATGTTTACTTTTGCCTTTATAATTTTTCTCCCTTATGCTGCTCAATATTTAATCTGATTTTGTTATGGTTGTGGTTTTTGTGGATGTGCTGTTTTTTTGTGTTTTTTGTTTGTAATAAATAAAATTAAAAATATTTTTAAAAAAGATTTTAAAAATTCCAACATTGTGTCTTGGGTACCCAATTTCAGATATCAATTGAAAACCAAATTCATTTTTAGTTGGAATCAGTGGGGTTCATTAGAATAACCTTTATTAGTCCAATTTCTTTAACTAATTGGATCTAGTGTTACTCCCTATTTAAAGGTTTATAGAATAACAATTGCCTTTCTATTTATCCCTAGTTAGTTAGGAAACTAATTGAATTCCTGTTTTTAAGTATTATGGTTAACTTCAATTTCAGTTCAGGTCGGTATGTATACAAATTCAAATTTAAATTAAAACATTATATATCTATACAGTTTAACTCCTTTCACAGCAATTCTCCAACGTCATAACTTTCAAAGTAAATCTCATTCAGTTACTTATCAAAGTCTTTGCAAAAACAATCAGTTCTTCCAGAAAATCAAATTCATGTCCTTCGATTGCAAAATAAACTTGTACATCCAACCGTATTAAATTTCCTACATGAAACGCTCTTGTTCTGTCGGCTGTGTAGGTCTAGGGAAGGCAATCTCCAGCCCCGCCAAACGTGTGAGATTGAGGTGCGAGCCCATCCTGAAACCCTCTGTTTGTGTGGATGCTGCGTGATTCGTTACGCTGTTACAAATCAGTACCACGAAACAACAGACTGTACACCTCATACAATTAAACGATTTAGCTTTATAATTCTTAATTTGACTAAAGGGTTAGTAAAGAAAACGCAAAAAAAGAAAAGGGCCCACTTTTATAAAAACAGTCTAATGTGCACAAGTTGGAGCTCACGTCGATCCTCCTTTGATCTCCTCTCGGGCCGAGTCGAATCCTACAACCTCTTCTCTCTGGAGAAGACGCCTTCACAAAAGACCCCAAGCCCAACCTTAGTGTCCCTCACCAGAGCATCCTCCTCTTAATCCGGCCATCCTAATTGGATGGAACACAGTTCTCCTATCTCCTATCTTCAGCTGTAACCCAAACAAGCAGCTCGCAGAGAACAGCACAAAAGATCAAATACAGAGCAGCATAACAGTAAAAAAATTGAAATAGGGCATTACATACATCTTGAAACATTTTGATCCTGCACTGGTTCTTCAGTCTTGGGTGGCTTGCCATCTTGTTTCTTGTTTTGTTGGATGAAATAGGGGTCATCTGCGGAAAGTCAATTCACAATACTTACACAAAAAAAACTGACCTGTATTCAACAGGATTACAATCTGTAAATTCTTCAACACATTCTATTTTCTATTTCAAAATACCCAAAATCACATTGTCAGTTCTGAGCATTTCTGAGTAACAACACTACTGAATGTATTTCACACACAGACTATATATTCAGAACAGTAAAAGTGTCTTAACTCACTAAATCCCTTGGTATGATTTAACAGAACTAATTCCTGGTTACACAGCACAGATTTTGGACACTCATCTCAGCTGATATTGTCTCGCTATAGCTGCTGCTTGCTATAGCCGTAACTTCAATAAACCTTTTATCGCTATTGTCTCTCCTCCAGGGGTTTCACCCTGAGCTTTTCAAATAATTAGGGTTAAGATACTCACTATCAATTCCACTTTTAACAGCTTATGTCTTTAGTTTCTAATTGTTTGCTGCATTTCTCTCACTTGTCCACACCTACGCCAGCCACGTCTCATTCTCCAATAGCTTATTTTTCCCAAGTTCTCTTTTTTTTAAATTTGGTAAATTTCATCAGTATATGAGTGGAGCTTTCTAACATTACATCTTTGGGTTTAATTAACCTGGGTTACACAGGACTGTGAGTTATTCTCTCTCACATGTCTGTCACCTCTTTTATGTCTCCTCTGATTCATTTGTCACTCATCTCTTTTACAGGTTAGTAGACAATAAACCAGCCAACTTATGTTTGGGATATGGGGAGAACCCTCATGGTACCTGAGGGAACTTGTAAACTCTGCACAGAGTGCAACATAGACAAAATTCTGGAAGAACTCAGCAGGTCAGGCAGCATCCATGGAAATGAATAAACAGTCGATGGTTCGCGCCGAGACACTCCATCAGAACAAAAAAGGTGGGGGTGGGGAGAGAAGGAGGATAGCCAGGAGGTATGAGAATATCTGCAGATACTAGAAGTCTAAGCAACACACACAAAATGCTGGAGGTACACAGCAGGCCAGGCAGCATCTATGGAAAAGAGTAAGCAAATGACATTTTGGCTGAGACCGTTCATCAGGACTGGAAAAAAAAAGATGAGAAGTCAGAGCAAGAAGTGGGGGGAGGGGAGGAAGAAACTACAAGGTGGTAGGTGATGGGTGAATCTGGGAGGAGGGAGGGTGCAGTAAAGAGCTGGAAAGTTGATTAGTGAACAAAATAAAGGACTGGAGAAGGGGGAATCTTAAAGGAGAAGGTAGAAGATAATGAACAATAGGCAATAGGTGCAGTAGGCCATTCGGCCCTTCAAGCCAGTACCGCCATTCGCTGTGATCATGGCTGATCATCCACAATCAGTACCCTGTTCCTGCCTTCTCCCCATATCCCTTGACTCCGCTATCTTTAACAGCTCTATCTAACTCTTTCTTGAAAGAATCCAGAGAATTGGCCTCCACTGCCTTCTTAGGCAGTGCATTCCACAGATCCACAACCCTCTGTGTGATAAGGTTTTTCCCCAACTCTGTCCTAAATGGTCTACCCCTTATTCTTAAACTGTGGCCTCTGGTTCTGGACTCCCCCAACATCGAGAACATGTTTCCTGCCTCTAGCGTGTCCAATCCCTTAATAATCTTATATGTTTCAATCAGATCCCCTCTCATCCTTCTAAATTCCAGTGTATACAAGCCCAGTCGCTCCAATCTTTCAACATATGACATTCCCGCCATCCCTGGAATTAACCCAGTGAACCTACGCTGCACTCCCTCCATAGCAAGAATGTCCTTCCTCAAATTTGGAGACCAAAAAGATGATGGAAGAAAGAGAAGGGGTGGGCAGATAAAGAAGAGAGGGAAATGGGAATGGGAATATGGTGAAGGGGGGAGGGACAATTACTGGATGTTTAAGAAATCTATGCTCATTCCATCAAGTTGGGGGCTACCGTGATGGAATATAAGGTTTTGCTCCTCCAACCTGAGTGTGGCCTCATCATGGTAGTCGATGCGCTAAGTTTCTTGTGTTGCCATGGTCAAAACACCTAATTAGGATGTCCTGAGTTTGCAAAGCACAGATATAAATGTGTGCCTTTTGCATCTTCGGGAATCCAGCACATGGCTTTGTGATTGCTTCAGGTATGAGTAATACAAGGTGTCAGTTCAGAATGGGAGATGGCGTTGGGTTCCTGATGAAAACAACCAGGCCTTGTGAATTAGAGGTTCGAGGTTGGCAGCAGCAGGAGCAACTTGATAATTCCATTTTAATATTTTTTTATCCTGGCGGCTTCCTGCAGTGGCACATGTTGGCCATCATTTGTATTCTCCTGTTCCTGGGATGTAACCTTTGCTGGGAAGGGCAGGATTTAATACCCATCCCTAACTGCCTTTGGGTAGGTGATGCTGTGCCTCTATATTGAACATCTACATACCATACTGGGCCTTGTCATTGGCTAGAAGGCCAGAAATGGGGCCTTCAGTTATAGGCCGGACTTGGCAAGGACAGTTTTCCTTTCTGGGTTGACCCATTTACTAGTTTCATAGTCATCGTTAATTAAACTAGAACTTCAGCTCCAGATTATGTACTGAACTGCTGGGTCTCAACCCAGAATGTTGACCATCCCTTTCTCATGACTGATGTTGCTTGACCTGATGGAGTAACTCATGCAATTTGCTTTTGCTCGAGATGTGAGCATCTGCACTTTCTTGTGACAATATAACTCTCTGCTTCTTGTGCCAGTTGGTAAAACTCCATCTTCCCCAGAAAACACTGGTGCAATTCGACACTGCCATTATAGAGAGTCTCCTCACATCAGCCATTACTGTCTGGTGTGGTGCAGCATCCTCTCACAAGTTACAACAGCTACACTCATCTGTCAGGTTAGCGGAAAAGGCCATTGACTGCAGTACTTGTATGTGTTCAGGACAAAGAAGCAAGCAGCAAAAGTCGAAAGTTCAAAGTAAATTTACTATTAAATTACATATAGGTCACCATATTCAATCCTGAGGTTTATTTTCTTGCAGTCATACTCAATTAATCCAATACTGTAACCGTAATAGAATCAATAAAAGACCACACCAATAAGGTGGACATCCAGCATGCAAAAGAAAACAAACTGTATACATACAAAACAAAGAAAAAACGGAATAATAATAATAATAATAATAATAAATAAACAAACAATAAATATCGATGAAGAGTCCTTGAAAGTGTGTCCTTAGGTTGTGGGAACAGTTCAGTGATAGGGCAAATGAAATCGAATGAAGTTTTCCCTTCTGGTTCATGAGCCTGATGGTTGAGAGGTGAACCTTGTGTTGCGAGTCCTGAGGCTCCTGTACCTCCTTCTTGATGGTAGCCTCAAGGGAGAAAAGAAAGCATTTTTGGACAGGAAAAATCATTGCGGGCACTCCCCACCTAGCAAGCTGCTTTTTCTAAATGCTCCCCTCTGGAAAACTCAAAGGCTATTAAAACAAAAACTTTATGCCAGATTACAAGTTTCTTCCCCCCAGGTAGTTAATGTGATCAACCTCCCTCTTTCTATTACTCCAGCACTGCACTGCATTGCTCTGTGGACACTTTAAACCATTTTTATAATGCTGTTTACATTGTAAATACATGCTGGTATTTATGTATTTATGCCCACTTTATACTTTTTATTCTTTACACTTGTTGAATGGTGCTTTTAGTTGTACACCATGCCCTGAGCAACACACCACAGCAAATTCCTAATACATGTAAGTGCATGTGGTGAATAAAGCTGTTTCTAGATCCTGACATTACAGACAGATTGCTTTGGCAGAGTTGCCCCGGTTATAACCAGTGAAAGATATAATTTAAAAACAAATTCGAAAAGTTTCCAGCAAAAACACAAATGCTTGCAGAGGAGGATGAGTAAAGCAACATGGCAGAGCTGGGAAAATTTTACATCACTTTGTAAGTGTCCCAAAACTTCAACTGCAATTTGCATGAATTATTTACCCAGCAAGGTCGCAATTATAAAATTCAGTTCACGCATGACAAGATTAATTGTGGTCATTATAAATTATTTTGAGTGTAGAGAGAGTGTATGCTTGTGAATTTTTTATTTTAATTAACTTGTGTAGATATAGCTAAGTAAATAGGTGTGATTAAAATTAAGCAAATAGAGGTTGTTTTACAGCTTTTTTAAAGAGTCATTGTAAAATAATTATTTGTCTGGACTACCTATTGATATGTCAATAGTTTTGAACAGCTGGATAAGCAATAGTTTGATTCAGATGAGGCCAGTGAATGTATTGACTGCATGGTACTCCCTGTGGGCACAATAAACTGCATCTCTGGTACTGGAGAATACTGAGGCTTGTTACAAGATCATTGTGTGTTCTTATGAGGGACCATCTTTCCATCTGCTGTTGGTTATCTGAGAAGCATTTGTTCTGTCTGTGTATTTACACAATGTCGGCCTGATATTATGCTACAGAGGACCTGTCTTGCTTCTCTCAACCTCAGCAGTATCACTCAGTTCTGTCCCTGCCCATCTCACCTGCTGCTGAAACCCCTTGTTGTCCCCAGTCCCGGGGCAGCCTCCCATGTTTAATCCTCTATATACTGGAGGTCTTCCAAAATTCTGCGGCACATCCCCCTCTTCTAAATCTCGCCACTCATCACACCTGTTTGTGAAGACGTGGAGAAGAGAAACTTTGGTTCAAATTTTAAATCTTAAGCCTTGTTTTCAAATCCCTCTGAGGCCTTATCCCATCCCTTGTTCTGTAATCTGCTCCAGCCCCTCATTACTCCAGAGATATTTGGGCTTCTATAACTTTGGGGTTTCCTCAAATGTACCTACTGCACCATTGGCAAATGTAGAGCTGCTAAAGCCCCAAGTTTTGGAATTCCCTCCTTTAAAACTTTTCCTTCAGACTAACTACAATGACCAAACTTCTGACCTATTTTGCTTTTTTTTTTGGTGACGAATTTAGTTTGATGTGAAGGCTTTAGAAAGGGTGGAGGAGAAATATACCAGAGTGATTCCCAGTATGGATTGACTGGGGAAGCTGAGGTTGTTCTTCCTTGTTATGAGGGTGTCTGTTAGAACATAGAATAGTACAGCACATTACAGGCCCTTCAGCCCACAATGTTGTGCCAACCCTCAAACCCTGCCCCCCATATAACGCCCCACCTTCAATTCCTCCATATACCTGTCTAGTAGTCTCTTAAATTTCACTAGTGTATCTGCCTCCACCACTGTCTCAGGCAGTGCATTCCACGCACCAGCCACTCTCTGAGTAAAAACCTTCCTCTAATATCCCCTTTGAACTTCCCACCCCTTACCTTAAAGCCATGTCCTCTTGTATTGAGCAGTGGTGCCCTGGGGAAGAGGCGCTGGCTGTCCACTCTATCTATTCCTCTTAATATCTTGTACACCTCTATCATGTCTTCTCTCATCCTCCTCCTCTCCAAAGAGTAAAGCCTTAGCTCCCTTAATCTCTGATCATAATCCATACTCTCTAAACCAGGCAGCATCCTGGTAAATCTCCCCTGTACCCTTTCCAATGCTTCCACATCCTTCCTATAGTGAGGCAACCAGAACTGGACACAATACTCCAAGTGTGGCCTAACCAGAGTTTTATAGAGCTGCATCATTACCTCGCGACTCTTAAACTCTATCCCTCGACTTATGAAAGCTAACACCTCATAAGCTTTCTTAACTACCCTATCCACCTGTGAGGCAACTTTCAGGGATCTGTGGACATGTACCCCCAGATCCCTCGGCTCCTCCACACTACCAAGTATCCTGCCATTTACTTTGTACTCTGCCTTGGAGTTTGTCCTTCCAAAGTGTACCACCTCACACTTCTCCGGATTGAACTCCATCTGCCACTTCTCAGCCCACTTCTGCATCCTATCAATGTCTCTCTGCAATATTCGACAATCCTCTACACTATCTACAACACCACCAACCTTTGTGTCATCTGCAAACTTGCCAACCCACCCTTCTACCCCCACATCCAGGTCGTTAATAAAAATCACGAAAAGTAGAGGTCCCAGAACAGATCCTTGTGGGACACCACTAGTCACAATCCTCCAGTCTGAATGTACTCCCTCCACCACGACCCTCTGCCTTCCGCAGGCAAGCCAATTCTGAATCCATCTGGCCAAACTTCCCTGGATCCCATGCCTTCTGACTTTCTGAATAAGTGTGGAACCTTGTCAAATGCAGAATTTAAAAACACGTATGGTTTAGGCGGAGTTACTGGAGAGAAATTATTCCCATTAATAGAAGGACCAAGAACTAGTGAGATGGAATGTAGATCATAGAGTTATGGAGTGTGGAAACAAGCCTTCGGCCCAACTCATCCAAGTCAAACAAGCTGTCTTCCTGAGCTAGTCCAATTTGCCTGTATTTGGCCAGTGTCCCCATAAACATTTTCTATCCCCGTACCTGTCCAAATATCTTGTTCACATTATAATTGTACCCACCTCTCAGCTTGTTTTGTATACCCACCATCCTCTGTATGGGACAAAGTTAACCCTTAAATCTTTAACCTCTCACCTTAGTTTTAGACTCCGTGTAAAGACTGACAATTCATCTTATCCAAGCCTGTTATTTCACTCCTCAGACTCCTTCACTTCAGAAAAAACAATCCCAGTTTATCCAATATCTCCTTATAGCTCAAGCCTTCTATTCTTGGCAATATCCTTGTGAATCCTTTCTGCACCTTCTTCAGCTTGGTTCAGGTGCTTGGCAAAAGTGATTTGAAAAAAGTATTTTTACACAACGTGTGATGGTATTGGGAACGCTGTCCCCAAAGCCCTAAACTCATAAGAATATTTTAAGCCCTATTCAGTATAAGGTTCTATGGGTACCCTCATTATTAGGAGGTTATGTTGTAGCCACGTACTCCTCAAAGACTAGCTTACTCCCCTGTCTAGTCTCTGCAGTGAGGTCTAGCTGCTTGAGTGGTGGGTTCTCCCTTCCTGCCTAGAAGGAGATGCTTCCAACTAACTAAGTAGTTTTGACACAGTTTATTTTATTTCTAATGATGTGCGTTTACATTTAGACCGACAATTTTTAACAGACATTTAAAACTCACAGAGGATTTTTGATTTATAAAATATTTCTAAATTACAAGAGAATTAAAAACTATAAAGGATTTCCAAACACAGATACAATTCTTACGAACTAAAAGAACATACCAACTGAGTTGCAGAACTGAATGATGAAGAATGAATTTAGTTCTTTCTGTCGCCTCATCTTTCTGTCATTCCTAACAATCCTTATGCTTTCTAACATTTATACTCTTGTGCTACCAATTGAGATAATGTGAATGTGACGTTTTCTCAATACCCTGGCTGAGACTAAGTAATTCAGACAGAGGTCTAAAAGCTTAACGGGACACCCAAAATTAATGCTGTGAGGGATGGCCCTGTGAGTGCATAAATACCCCAACTATTGATTGATCTGCTATACCTGTGACCATGTTTGTTGTGTTAAGTATCAATATCAGATGGGTCTACAAACTTCCTTGAACTAAATGACTTAGCCTGTGCATCTGGTTTGATGCAACTAACATACCTTATTGTCCAGCGTTTGGCTGATACAGGTGAGAACATCTCATGGTCACTTCACTATGCAAACCATATCTCTGCAGGCAGTGCTGTTTGCTTGTAAAGCTGTCCTTTTAATTTTAGACTGATTATTGCTTGTGATTTACAGTAAGAACTGAAGACTTATTCTTCATTACAAGAAGCTTAGCAAGGACTATTGGTTAGAAGTTTAACTTTAAAAAGGTCATGCTTCTGTGCTGTAAAGCTAGAAACCTCTTGCACCCTTGAAACTGAAAATCCATCACAAATGATTGAGGTGCGGCATGCAATGGCATGTTGAGGAGACAACAACTGGCAGATGGCAGCAGGGAAAGGTTAGGAACTGCAGCCTAGCAACCAAGCTACTTTGTCAGTGGTTGAAAGAAAGCAGCTAAGGAGGAAAAAATGATTGAGAATTTGTAAAGAGACATAAGAGTAAGTGGAAGACGTCCTTGGGAAAAACCTATGATAGATTTGTCCATGGACAGTGTTTTTAGATGAAGAATACCCTTTGCTTTGCAACAAGCTTGATGAAATTGAGTCATCAAGTGAAGCAGGAAGCTTCACAGAAACAGGTGGGTGATCTTCAGGTGATGCTTGAATGCTTGTCAGCTGAACAGAAGGGCTGGCACACAAGCAAGGTGGCCTTTCAGAGCAGGAAGTGAGAATGAAATCCATGCACGTGGGTCAAGCAGTGAAAGAGGAAAAACTGTTCAAGAAGCACTTTTAAGTCATGCCACTGACCAGAGGGGACGTGCAGCAAGGGAGATAACCCAGGGAGTGGTTCCAGAAGGTTATGTCTTATGAAGTTTCCACATAAATGTTGCTGGCTCTCTTTGATAACATTTGAGACTATCCCATGATGTTCTAATTGGTCCAGGTTCTCAGGGTGCTGCTTTTATTAAATGTAATCACTCGAGTGATAAGAATCCAATATTACTGTTGCTTCATTAGCATGCAGAGGCTCTGGGAGATCGCAGAAGTGGTGTGAGAAGATGGATTATCTTGGCTTTAGACACTTATCTATATGTGCGCTATCACACGTGCTCTACTCTCACATGTGTGCTATCTCGCTCATGCTAACATATTTATCTTACATCCAGTCAGTGTCAGAATAATATTACAAGGTGTTCGGCGATGGCTAAGGGTAATTTGCAGTAATAATCATCTTGTTCTGCAGGAGAATCATTAATAATATGACTTGAACAAACACTGTCATCTTTTGTTTCTTAATGTTAACAATGCCGTTGCACTTGACATTGACCGGCTTTAAGAACTTTGTATTAGCTACAGACAAATTGACAACAAACTCATTAATTTAATGCTGGCTTCTGTGTGAACACGAGTTATCTCTGATCTTGTCATGGGGATGTTATACCCACTGGGACACAGTGTCGGGGATCTAGCTACGCTCTATTAACATTCCATGAAAGACAAGCTATGTGTAACAAATTCTCTGAGGCTGCAACTGGTACAGTGATGAAAGAAGAGCCTATGAACACAAGAACACAAGGTATAGGAGCACAGGTGTGGCCCTTCAAGCCTGCTTGCTCTGCCTTTCAGTTAGACCTTAGCTGCTCTGATTTTGGCTTTTTCTTCCTATTTCTCATAACCCTGTTTGGTTCCATCTTGAAAATATTCAGTAATTCAACCTCCGCAGCTCTCCCGAGTCCTAAAGATTGATGGCTGAGAGAAGCTGTTCCACCTAATCTCCATTTTAAATGGGCCACCCCTTCCTCTGATACCATAGAACCCAACTCCAGATTCTCCCATGAAGCAGAAATATTTGTATTTATATTGCCGATTGGCATTTTACTTAAGGAGTTATTTGCTGTGTCAAATTAACCCAACGCATGTGGGGTGGCAGAGTTTTGCATCAGGCTTGATCCTGCCCTCTGGTGCTGTCTGTGAGGAGTCTGGACATTTACCCAGTGACTGTACTTTCCCCTGGCTGCTCTGATTTCCCGCATCATCCCAAGAATGTATTAATTACCAGCTAAATTGGTCACTGTTAATTACTCCTAGCGTAGGTGGGTGACAGGAAATTTAGTGAGGAGGGACATTAGTGAGCTTGTTGGAAGCTGAATGAGAAATTGAAAATAAAAAAAATGCAGGTACTGGAAATCTGAAACAAGTATAGAAAATATTAGAGAGACCGTTGGTTATACAGCAACTGTGGAAAGTGATATGCCCCGGAATGTGCTGCCTGGAGTGGTAGTAGAGGTAAACATGATCGAGGGTTTTTAAAGAGGCTCTTAGATAGGCATATGAATTTGCAGAGAATAGAGGGATACAGACTTGCATAAGCAGAAGAGATTAATTTAGTTATGCTTTTGATTACTAATTTCATTAGTTCAGCACAACATCATGGGCTGAAGGACCTGTTCTTGTGCTGTTCCATTCCACATTCTAGCTTTGAAGTGGGGTAATGGGAATGGTAAGATTTCTCAGTTTTTTTAGTCCTCTTTCTCTTCCTAAAACAAAGTTATAGTATCAGGGGAGTCAGTCCCAAAGAGATTCATCATCAAATTCCCGAGATGAGAGGCTTGTTCTACCAAGAGAGGCTAAACAGGATGGTTCTGTTCAGCCTCAGTGAAGGTATCTAAGTCGAATGCAGATAAAACTTTGAACAGTCAGTGAAACTGACACAGATGAGGAGCTGATACCACAATGTATCAGCCATGGTCATATTGATTATGGGGATTAAGGGGCCTGGTGGGCAACTCCTCCTATTTCTTTATCTTCTTTTCATAGATATGATGGGCTGAATGGCCTCCTTCCCTGTCATTAAAAAGTTATGAGATCATTTGAATAAAAGATTCTCAGGATGTAAGAGGAAGCTAGGGTCCCCCGAGGAAACACATTGGCAGAACATGCAGCTCTGAACAGACATCACCGGAGGTCAGGGTTGAGCCTAGGTCCTGAAAACTGTGAACCAGAGGCAATAATGAAAATAGGTTGAGTGAACTATGTGAATAGGTTGAGTGAACTATGAGAATAGGTTGAGTGAACTGTGAGAATAGATTGAGTGAACTTGGCCTTTTTTCCTTGGAGCAACGGAGGATGAGAGGTGACCTGATAGAGGAGTACAACATAATGAGAGGCATTGATCGTGTGGATATTCAGAGGCTTTTTCTTAGGACTGAAATGGCTAACACGAGAGGGCATAGTTTTAAGGTGCTTGGAAGTAGGTACAGAGGAGATGTCAGGGCTAAGTTTTTTACGCGGGGAGTGGAATGGACTGCCGGCAACGGTGGTGGAGGCAGATACGATAGGGTCTTTTAAGAGACTCCTGGATAGATACATGGATCTTAGAAAAATAGACGGCTATGGGTAACCCTAGGTAATTTCTAAGGTAAGGACATGTTCGGTACAGCTTTGTGGGCTGAAGGGCCTGTATTGTGCTGTAGGTTTTCTATGTTTCTAATAACCACTGTGCAAGGTTGGCATACTGTAGATCAAGACTTGCACTAGTCTGAACCATAACTGTATTTTTATAATGGGTCAAATGGATGATGGCACTAGCCTCATCCCCTAAACATTGAGATTGGCCAGCATTATTTGTGGATTCCAAAGAGTTAAATTACAAGGAGATATTACAGAAACTGGGAATTTAATTCCAGGAAGTATTGATAAAGTGGATAGAAACTAATTTTACTGGCTGGAAAGTCTTGGACTGTGGGGCAGAGTCTAAAAACTTGAACTGTACTAGGAAGCTTATCTATGCATGGGGAGTGGTTGAAATTTGAAGCTCTTCCATAAATGGGATTGGACTCCAGTTAATTTTTAACTTGAGAGTGATAGCTTTTTATGAACCAGTGATCGCTGAGGACATGGGGCAAAGAAGGGGTATGTGGAGTTAGATCACTGAAACTTGGCTTTACCTCATTAAACTATATAACATTGTTGTGGAACTGAATGACCTCCTCCCACTCCCAAGTTCCCCACCTGAATGTAGCCCTGAGGGCTCGGAGCATGATTCTACTGTTACACCAGGGAGCTCTTCCACCTGTTTGACCTGTGGAATGCATTCATGAAACACAGCAGTAAATTGTGTAGGGTTCTGGCCTCAGAGCTGGAAACAAGTTACTGTACACATAACCTTTACTGAGACAGAAGAGTCGCACCACTCAGTTATGAGTTTCATTTCCTCTATTTTGAAAGAAAATCAACATCAAAAATTTACACAAGTACTATTTTAAAAACATTTGTTGATTGTGCAATTAAATCTTGTTTTCAATTTGAATGTACTGCCTGAAAGGATAGTGTAAACAAAATCAGTAGTAGTAAATTTCCAGTTCAAAAGACAATTGGATGAGTACTTGGCAATCAGAATCAGGTTTAATATCACTGGCATAGGTCATGAAATCTGTTGTAATTTGGCAGCAGTACATGCAACACATAATAAAAAACCCCTGTGAATTACAGTGTGTATATACACACAGAGAAACAGAGTTAACACTTCAGTTTGAAGACATTTCATCAGAACTGAAAAATAGACAAAAGAAGCCTGATAAGCTTTAGATGGGCTGGGAGAGATGGGACGTCTCTGACTGGGTAAAATCAGTGACCATGGGGATACTGTATACTGTAAACAAGATTATCAGGTCAATGAGTGAATGGGAGCAAGGATGGAGACCTGAGAGACATGCAGGAATATGGAACAAAAATTGAACTGCTAAGGGCATGTGTGGAGGGAAATCTGTTGGTGTTTTGGGTTGAAACCCTTCATCAAAGGAATATAGACAAAGACACACCCTGCCTGTAGCCTCAGTTGTCTCCTCTCGGTTCTGATAAAGGGTCTCCAACCTGAAATGACAAATCTGTTTCTTTTCCCATAAATGCAGCATGACCTAATGAGTACTTTTAGCATTTTCAGAATCAGGTTTCATATCCCTGGTGTACGTCGTGAAACTTGCTAATTTAGCAGCAGCAGTTCAATGCAATACGCGATAAATATAGAAAATAACTCAATTCCAGTAAGAATATATTTATATTAAACAGTTAAATTAAGAATAGTAGTGCAAAAACAGAAATCATTTTTAAAAAGTGAGGTCGTGTCCATAGGTTCAGTGTCCATTTAGGAATCGGATGGCAGAAGGGAAGGAGCTGTTCCTGAATAACTGAGTGTGTGCCTTCAGGCTTCTGTACCTCCTACTGACGGTAACAGTGAGAAAAGGGCACGCCCTGGGTGCTGGGAATCCTTAATGATGGATGCCGCTTTTCTGAGGCACCGCTCCTTGAAGATGTCTTGGATAACATGGAGGCTGGTACCCATGATAGAGCTGACTAATTTTACAACTTTCTGCAGCTTCTTTCAATCCTGTGCAGTAGCCCCCATACCAGTCATTGATGCAGCCCATCAGAACGCTCTCCACAGTACATCTGTAGAGGTTTTTGGTGTTTTAGGTGACAAACCAAATCTCCTCAAACTCCTGATGAAAAATAGCCACTCCCTTGCCTTCTTTATATCTGCATCAATATGTTGGGACCAGGTTAGATCCTCAGAGATATTGACACCCAGGGTCATGAAATTGCTCACTCTCTCTACTTCTGATCCCTCTTTGAGGATTGGTTAATGTTCCCTCATCTCACCCTTTCTGAAGTCCACAATCGTGTCTTTTGTCTTACCGACGTTGAGTGCAAGGCTGTTTCTAACTGGTATATCTCACTCCCATATAACCTCTTGTCTCCATCTAAGATTCAGCCAACAATGGTTGTATCATCAGCAAATTTATAGAATGCATTTGAGCTAAGCTTAGCCACACGGTCATGGGTATAGCAAGAGCAGAACAATGGGCTAAGCACTCATCCCTGAGGTGCGCCAGTGGTGATCGTCAGCAAGAAGGAGACATTGTGCTCCTCTGGTGAGGAAGTCAAGGATCCAATTGCAGAGAGAGGTACATAAGCTCAGGTTATGTAGCTTTATGATCAGGATTGTGGAAATGATGGTGTTAAATGCTGAGCTACAATCAATGAATGGCATCCTGACATAGGTGTTTGTGTAGTCCAGGTGATCTGAGGCCGGGTGAAGAGCCATTGAGATCGCATTTTCTCTTACAACACACATCAAAGTTGCTGGTGAACACAGCAGGCCAGGCAGCATCTCTAGGAAGAGGTACAGTCGACGTTTCGGGCCGAGATCCTTCGTCAGGACTAACTGAAAGAAGAGCTAGTAAGAGATTTGAAAGTGGGAGGGGGAAGGGGAGATCCAAAATGATAGGAGAAGACAGGAGGGGGAGGGATGGAGCCAAGAGCTGGACAGGTGATTGGCAAAAGGGATATGAGAGGATCATGGGACAGGAGGCCCAGGGAGAAGGAAAAGGAGGAGGGGGGAAAAAGCCCAGAGGATGGGCAAGGGGTATAATCAGAGGGAGAAAAAGAAGAGCGAGAAAAGGAATGTGTGTATATAAATAAATAATGGATGGGGTACGAGGGGGAGGTGGGGCATTAGCGGAAGTTTGAGAAGTCAATGTTCATGCCATCAGGTTGGAGGCTACCCAGACAGAATATAAGGTATTGTTCCTCCAGCCTGAGTGTGGCTTCATCTTTACAGTAGAGGAGCCCGTGGATAGACATGTCAGAATGGGAATGGGACGTGGAATTAAAATGTGTGGCCACTGAGAGATCCTGCTTTCTCTGGCAGACGGACCAGCCGACTCACTGATGGTGTCGCCTCACCTGGAAGGACTGTCTGGGGCCCTGAATGGTGGTAAGGGAGGAAGTGTAAGGGCATGTGTAGCACTTGTTCCGCTTACAAGGATAAGTGCCAGGAGGGAGATTGGTGGGGAGGGATGGTGGGGGGGACGAATGGACAGGCTGGGGTGATATACTGCATCCGGTGCTCCCGATGTGGCCTTCTATACATTGGCGAGACCCGACGCAGACTGGGAGATTGTTTTGCTGAACACCTACGCTCTGTCCGCCAGAGAAAGCAGGATCTCCCAGTGGCCACACATTTTAATTCCACGTCCCATTCCCATTCTGATATGTCTATCTACGGCCTCCTCTACTGTAAAGATGAAGCCACACTCAGGTTGGAGGAACAACACCTTATATTCCGTCTGGGTAGCCTCCAACCTGATGGCATGAACATTGACTTCTCAAACTTCCACTAATGCCCCACCTCCCCTTCGTACCCTATCTGTATTTATTTATATACACACATTCTTTCTCTCTCTCTCCTTTTTCTCCCTCTGTCCCTCTCATTATATCCTTTGCCCGTCCTCTGGGTTTTCCCCCCCCCCCCCTTTCCTTCTCCCTGGGCCTCCTGTCCCATGATCCTCTCATATCCCTTTTGCCAATCACCTGTCCAGCTCTTGGCTCCATCCCTCCCCCTCCTGTCTTGTCCTATCATTTTGGATCTCCCCCTCCCCCTCCCACTTTCAAATCTCTTACTAAATCTTCTTTCAGTTAGTCCTGACAAAGGTTCTCGGCCCCAAATGTCACCTGCACCTCTTCCTAGAGATGCTGCCTGGCCTGCTGCATTCATCAGCAACTTTTATGTGCGTTGTTTGAAATTCCAGTATCTGCAGAATTCCTCGTGTTTGCATTTTCTCTTTTTCTGCAGTTTTCGTTTGTTTTTTTCACTTGCATATCCAGATATTTTAAGAAATATTAATGGAGGAACATTTGTGGTGGAAGGTGGTTAGGATCTCCATTGAATCAGCTGCTATAGGATTTTACATTCAGTACAGGTAGCTTTGGGAGGAGGACATGTTATTCTCTACACAGAATTTAAAGTGGTGCATACTATCTAATGATATTGGTGGCTAAGGGATGATTATCTTTGCTGACTCAGAAGATTGAGAGTTCAACTATCTACCCAGAAACTTGTTAACAAAAATCTAGGCTTGTACTTCAAAGTAGAATTGGGCTCCATGCTGCTCTCTTTTAGATGAGCTGTTCCACCTGCTCTTCATTCAAATTCAAAAGAGCAAGAATAGGGAGTTTTCCCTAATGCCCCTACCAACACTTAAAACATCATTAAAGTAAATGATCTCATCATCTTACAGTGCTGGTTGTGAGATGTGTAGTACATAGGTTTTCTGTGCAGTTCCTACTTTGTAATAATGATCTATATTTCAGAGTAATTCATTTTTTTGTAAAGCCCTTTGGAACATTTAAAGGTACAAATGGTGTCTATTTTAATTATCTTTCACCCTTCAAACAACTGGGAAAATCTGTTTGAAAACTTAAAGCTTTAAGCCAACATTATGTCACCTACAAAGCCTGCCAGTTGCAGGACTGGATTCATCCTTAAACTTCCTACGTCAGTGTGAGAAAGGTGGGGGAGGAGAGGCTGTCTCCCATAGTGTAAAACCAGGGTGACAATGACAGTTGCCTGAAGATGTAAAATTCACCACTAAACCTAGAGGACTGCAATAAGCCTAGGTGGAAGATGGATTGCTGTTCCTCAAGCCTGCATTCGGCCTCATTGTTTTTCCTATTTTCATTTTGGATGTCCAACATCTGCAGATTTTATTTCCCTTCTGTGTAAGACTTAGGTTCTTTTGCTTAAAATAAGATAATGTGCTGCACAATTTTAATCTTGCAGAAATTGCAGTAGATTGCAATTTCCAAAGTTGCACTGAATATTTTATGGAATTATTAAAGTATTTAAGGAAACTATTTGGCGTGTTGTATCTATACCAGATCTGTGTTAGAACAATCCATCTCATCCCACTCTCTTGCCTTCTGCCCATTCCCCTGTAATGTTTACTCTTTGAGATATTCATGTAACTACCTTTTAAATACTACAATCGAATATACCTGCATTACTCACCTGACAATGCATTCCAAACCTTCACCATAAGCTGTCTTGAGAAATATTTCCCATGTCACTTTTAGTTCTTTCAATCCCTTTGACCTCTCTACTGTTTTGTTCTCTACGTCCTTTATCATTTTGAATGCTTCTATTTGGATTCTTTGGTCTTCTCTTGTCTTTTCTCATAACTGAAGTCCCTTATCTCTGGAACCATTTTTGGTCAATTCCCTCTGGCCCCTCTCTAAAGCCTTTACCTCTTTCCTAAAGTGTGACACCTAGGTTTGGGTAGAATAGTACGTCCACAGCTAACTGGAGCTTTATAAATGTTCAGCATGACCTCCTTGCTCTTGCAATCCATGTCTCTATTTATAAAGCCAAGGATCCCTTTCTCAACTTGCCCTACCCCAATGCATTGGTACTCCCAGGTCTTTCTGTTTTATGTGCCTTTTAGAGCTGTGCGTTTTGGTCGACATTGCCTTTTCTCTGTCTCTCTGCTAACATTACATTTCTCAGCATTAAATATCATTTTCCCATTCTGTCACCTTATCCATATTCCCTTGAAATTTATATCATCCTCATAGTTCACTGCACCTTTAAATTTGTCATCTCCAAATTTGAAAATTATTGCCCATTCATTGAAATCCATATCATTGAAGTATATAATGAGAACCATTTCCAGCCTTGGGATCTCCACTGTACACTTCCCTCTGCTCTGATGAAGGACCTCCCACTGCTATTCTCTACTTCTTCTAACTGGACCCATCTTCCATCCATGCCATTACAATCTCTTTCATTTCATGGATTTCATCTTAGTCAGTGGTCCCCAACCACCAGGCCGCAAAGCATGTGCTACCGGGCTGTGAGGAAACAATATGATTTGACGATATGAAACGATATGAGTCAGCTGCACCTTTCCTCATTCCCTGTCACGCACTGTTGAACTTGAACATAGGGTTGCCAGCTGTCCCGCATTAGCCGGGAAATCCTGTATATTGGGCTAAATTGGTTTGTCCCATACGGGACCGTACTTGTCCTGTATTTCCCCTGCTAAGGTAGAGCGTTCCTATGAAACCTTTTGTGCCGAAATGGCGTAAAGCAAAGAAGCAATTACCATTAATTTATATGGGAAAAATTTTTGAGCGTTCCCAGACCCAAAAAATAACCTACCAAATCATAGCAAATAACACATAAAACCTAAAATAACACGAACATATAGTAAAAGCAGGAATGATATGATAAATACACAGCCTATATAAAGTAGAAATAATGTATGTACAGTATAGTTTCACTTAACAGAATTGGGAAGATAAAGCCAAAACTGATTATTAGAAAAAAAATCGGCACGTACACACATTCGCACACAGGTCCCCACGCAAGGCTTCATAGTCATGGTAGTCTTTCTCAGGGTAAACACAAATGTCCAGTATTTGACTGCTACTTTTGTCCCTTATTTGGGAGTGAGAATGTTGACAACCCTACTTGAACACCACCCCACCCCCCCATCGGCTGGTCTGCAAGAATATTGTCAATATTAAACTGGTCCACGGTGCAATAAAAGTTGGGGACCCCTGATCTTAGTGACAAGTCTATTATGTAACAACTTATCCAGTGCTCTTTGGAAGTCCACGTACGCTACATCACCTGCATGAACTCTCTGGTATTTCAGCAAAATCTCTACAAAGGTTCGGCCTGCGTTTAACAAAATCACATGGGCTTTTTCTAATCAATCCACACTCTTCCGAGTGACATTTACAACACCTAAAAGAAATTTGGGCAGATACATGGATAGAAAAGACTTAGATCAGGGGTTCCCAACCTTTTTATGCCATGGACTCTTACCATTAACCGAGGGGTCCGGGGACCCCAGGTTGGGAACCCCGGGTTTAGAGGGATATGGGCCAATGTAAGCAAATGGGACTAACTTAGATAGGCAATTTGGTTAGCATGGACTATTTCATTTTATTTTTGTAACTCTAAGTAGATGCTAATTCTGTCTCTGATTATTGTTTCTGGACCTCTTCCTACTATTGAGCTTAAACTGTGTTTATCAGTGATTATTGACCAGTCAAGTTAACATTTGTAATCTCCCTGTGTTCAGACACTGCCTCTGTATAGCAAGTTATGGTTAGTGTCTCAGTAATTTTTCTCACTTACTTACATTAGCAACCACTGTAAGAGCACCACAAGTGTGGTGGGACAGTGTTGCAGCAAGTAGTGCTTCTCTCCTGCCGTGATTCCAATTCAATCCTTACCTTGGATGCTGTCTGTATGGAATTTGCCTGTTCTACCTGTGACCCATGTGGTTTCCTTCTGTGTGCTCCAGTTTTAACCCTGCCTTGAAAAGACGTGCAGGTTGGTTGACCAGTGTAAATGCCGCTAGTGCTTAGCTATAAACAATCTGTAAGAATAACTCAGTTGGTTAAATATTTTATTGAAACAAATCCAAGGTTGATTAGATAGCCTCATGCAGATTGTAGGATGAATTATCTCACCATGCTGGTGAAAAAAAGATATCTGGGTAGGAAGAGAGGAATTGCTGATGTTTCAGGCCAGAATCCTGCATCAGGACTGGGTGGTCAGGTGAGTGGTAGAATTCTGGGGCAGCCATGGGAATGAGAGGAGAATAAAATGGATATTTGTTGGTCAGCATAGACTTGATGGGCCAAAGGGCCTGTTTCTGTGCTGTATGGCTGTATGACACTATAAGGTTAATGGTGTGACTGAGAATACTCCTAGAAAATTGTAACTTTCCTTCAGTTATATACTGATTAAAGTTTCACGTACTGTATGTAGTATAGCATCTGGTTATTCAGTGAAGCATTATGGTTTTTTGGCCAGTTGTATTGGGAAATGCACTGAAAATCACACTGGGCCTGCCCTTCCTAGCAGTTTGGGGGGGGGGGGGAGGGTGCCAGATCCACAATGGAATTATGAGGCAGCCTTGCCCCTGGGATCAGACTCTGCCAATTTGTAGCTCCACTTATGCATAATTCATTGGGTGTTTCCCATCCATTTGTGTCATGACACTTCAGGCAATTAATCTGAGGCTACATGCACCCTG